>NC_133383.1:12220261-12238474 GCF_049309525.1 Garra rufa
ATTCCTTCAAATTGTTTTTTTTTTTTTTTTTTTTGCAGTAGTACCTTTATTACAAGAAGTAATATAGGCTATTTCTGTCACAGTTTCTTCAAGTTAAACCATGCTTTTATTTTGACGGATTGTTGTGAAGTCTTTTAAGTTTCTGTTTGTATATGATATGATGGTTTCTCTCAAAAGAAGTGGGAAAATTCTCATGAAGTGACCCTCAGAGTAGTTCTGGATATTATGTTCATGTACTCAAATATTGAGGTGGCAGAGGCTGCACCATTCATTCACAGAGACACACAGAACATGCAGAATTGATATTTAAATAGTATTTTTGTTTGTATTAATTTTCACAGACACTAGTCCATATAGCATTTTGATTTACGTGTACTGACCTACTTTTGATTTATTCATCCAAAATTTGGCAAATTTTGTGACATTCCACATTATATAGTGAATTCCATTTTTATGATTGGATTCTGCATCTCCGCCTGCGTTTTTCGAACTGCAGAAATCAAAGGACTAGATAATTGTTTGAGGAGTTCAAACTCTCCAACAGGTAACGCCAGCACGTCTTTTACATCTCAAACTAGTTTCATTTTAAATTTCTCGACAGTCTCTGTTGATTGAGAGGTTTTCCGTTGTTTTCCAGACAGCGCTTGATAGCCTAGGGCAGAGGGGCAGGACTCACGTCATCCATCATTTCCACGGCATCTCGCCTTCTTAGGGACATCTGTGCAATCAGTGGACCATCAGCCCCCGAGTCAGGCACGGCTGCCTCCGTCCAATCCCGCAAATGGTCATCAGGACAGAACAGCAGCACTGACAACCTCAGCTGGACAAAACAGGAAACAAGAAATAGGGATTTTTCTTACTCCTCATTGTCATTTTATTTATGCCACTGTCTCGAGCAGCGGGGCTCGTCTTCTTCCCGTCAATCTGATGGTCTTATTTTCAAAAGGGATCGTCTTTTGGAACCCAATTTGTCAAGGGTGAACTACATTCCTCTGTTGCTCTCAAAGCTTCTGACAGAAACATTTATGCCAGCTTAGATTTCACCAAGGTGAATTAAGCTAACATGAAATAAAAACTGCATGGGGAGCTGAATAAATTCAGAAATGTATCTGAAATTTCAAAAAAGGAAGTGATCAGAGTTGTAATAAAAAGGGGAACCCCAGAGACTTGCATTAGGACTGTTTAGATTTCATTTGACTGTGATTGAATTCATTTTAGATTTTGATTCATTTCCAATTTATTTGAGCATATTTCAAGTATAATGTCAATTTTGCTTTTAAATGAAAGAAATTATCTCAGCGAATTCTCCATATTATACAAGCAAAATTTTTACTGGGTACATAAAAGTGTTAACTATTCACCTTTTTTCCTGTAAGAATGGGCGCAGCCATTTGAAAATTTTATGGGTCTGGATTGTGGATTGCATCAACATCTAGCTATTTTTAGATGTACAAAACAGCTTGTTGTGCTGCTTGATATTGCAAATTGGTGTGTCTTACCATGTTATTTTAATGTATTATCTTAATTATGAACACACTGGTTCGTAGTGCAAACAGTTTTACCGTTTACTGCACGTTGTTGTCCTTCTCATTATTTCCCTATAGTGGCTAATGAACCGGAAGTCTCTCCTATAGGCTTACTTCCGCTTTGAAGGAAAAGTAGGATAAAAGTTAAGAACAGGGCTCAAACTTTACACTCCAGTACACTGTAAAAAGTTTTCAGCAGATTCAACTTAAAAACCTAAGTTCAGCAGCTGCCTTAAATTTTTAAGTGAAATCAGCTTAAAACTACATTTTAACTTATTACAATAAAAATGAGTTGATATAACTTGTGAGTTTAAATGACCTCAGTTGATTTAACTTAAAATCTTAAGGCAGCTGCTAAATTTAAGTTTTTAAGTTGAAACTGGTGAAAACTTTTTACAGTGTAGCTAGTTATTTAACAGATATAATAATCACAAACTGCTTTTTGAATATGCTAAAGTAAACGTCAAAAGGAAAGCATATTGGATTCATTAAAAGAACCAGTTTTTGTTCACCAAAAAGAATCATTTGTTTGTGAATAGGATTTGTGATTGTGCTATATTTTAGTCACGTCTTAGAACACCTTAGCTAACTCCTAAAACACCCTAATAAGCACATATTAATACAGAAGTAAGTTTACCATGGGCAAAGACCTCTTATATTTTTCAGAAAAAATAAATAAGACATGTTTTATATTTTTCTATTTCTGATACCAAAGATATAATCTCTTTCTTTTCTATTCTAAATCTAAAAATGAAAATAGCGTTTGTTGTTACTTGTTAGCGTTTGCTGTGATCGTGACTTTTAACGTTAATTGGAATGTTTTCCGAAAAGATGTGAAATCTCAAAATGGCATAGCAAGGTCAGCGCATTTGTAAAATAACAAGATGTTTGCACAGCAGCTGTTCTGTGCGCGAGAAAACAGCGACAAAACAACCTCCAACCTCTAATGAAAAGATCTGTCCACCTGAACACTCTCATGCTCTCAGCAGCACGTCCTGATTTCACTGTCCTTTCCACAAAAACCCTGCAGTCGCTTGGCTGTTTTTAGACAGAGACTCAGTGAACAGGATGTTAATGGATCATCAGAGATCTGACGGGGGCGCTGCCATCAGGGGGAGGAGGTGGAGAAACAGGGAGAGGGGCTGAACAGAAAGCCCTGCATTATTTATCCAAAGTTAAAATTAATAAGGTCAGATTCATCATTGTCTCCTTCTTCTGCAGCTTGAATTTTTAATGTTATTCATTGGCTGAAAAGAGCATTCGCCAACCCTGTGTTAGATTATCCATCAGGAGTTGATCCCTCACAGAGCTGCAGGTCTGAAGGGGATTATGGGTAACTTATCCCGAGTTCATGCCAAAAACTCTCCCGCACAGAGCATCAAGAGAAAAATGTAGTAAACTGCTCTGGTCTTTACTCACTTACTCTGCAACCAGGTGCCTGTTTCTCAGTTCATCCGTCAATCCATCCATCTATGGCAGTGCTTTGGACTTTCTCAGAAGGCTGAGATTGAATTACAATTTGCATATTCCCCAACATTTAAATTCTAAACAATAATAAGGTGATTTAATCGACTTTTTAATCGATTCTCAATCTTACAAAGCAATATTGATTTTTAAATCTCATGAATCGATTAGTCTAGCCTGTTTTCAGGTAATGAACGGAACACCGTAGCACAACTTCCATCAATTAAATCGCAATAAGTTTTGTGCTTTATTACTTTTGATATAAAACAAAGTCTGAGATTTTTAATTCTGCCCATTTCAGTATTCAAACAAAAAAATCCATCTTGACACTGTTTAATATGGAGTGACAAATCGCTGTAATGCCTCAGTTCAAGAGTAGAGACTAGGGCTGGGTAAAAAAATATCGATTCTCCGATTTTAATCGATCTTCAGTTGAACGCAACGAAATCGATTCTTAATGCACGTGCTTCACGTAAGAGGATATGAATATTCACCTCTCGTCCTGAAGGTGTCACTAGTGTTCCTGCTGAGAGAGTTTTCTCAACCGCTGGTGATCTAATCACAGCGCAAAGGAGCTGCCTTAGATCAGATCAGAACATGTTGATCAGTTGCTTTTTTGCAGAAAAATGATTAGGCTGTAGTTAAGAACTGTTAGTTTTATGGACAGTTAGAATGTTTTGTATAAGCAGACAAAGGCTTTATGATGGGCCTGTTTTGAGTGTTTTGAATTTAGAAAAAAGTTTTATTTCTTAAACATGTTTGAAGTTCTTAATAGATTTCACTGTTGCACATTTACAGTCTTTTTATTTTTTTACAGTAATGTGCATTTTGCAGTTTGTTTACATGGTGTACAATGGATGCACATATTTATGACTTCTTGTTACAGTGTTCATTTAAAATAAACAACTGTGTGCACCCTATTATTAATGTAGATGTGTATTTCAGTAATAAACTTAAGTAGGAGAGTTTCAGTTACCAGCATTTATATCAAAATATGGATCACATGTCTGCAAAACTAACATTTTAAATGAAATATTGATAGCTAATTGATATCGAATCGAATTGAAATCGAATCGAATCCATAAAAATAAGAATCGAATCGAATTGAATTGCCAAATTGGTCACAATACCCAGCCCTAGTAGAGACAGCACAAAAGCACACGTGAACTGATCCTCTCCTCTGCTTTAATACTAGTTTCAGCACAAAATAAACATGACCAAACATCCGAAGGTATGTCGAAAAAAAAAAGGAATACAACTTATTGAAATTCATATCCTGTCTCATGTAATCATGCAATTAGTGTTTCAATCATGCAACAACGTCAATATAACTGCTTGTATACAATAGTGTTGGTCGATATGCTCAATTTTCATATCGTCCTATCGTTAGCCTGTGAGATCGCTGATACACGATACTATCGTGCTAATTTATTTAATAATCTCTATGTACTAAATTCCTTATTCGTTTTGTAAGGGTAGTCCTGTTATTGGGCATGTGACTAAGTTGTGCGTGTACAGAGCGCTGACTGTAGTTTTGCCGGAGAAGTTTAAGTTTACTTTCGGTTTCATTCTCTGCTATCTTCAGTGAGTGGTAAATGTGCGTGCTTGAATGTAAATGAATGTATCTTTCTATACCCGTCATATTGCAATAATGTTACCGCTGTATATCTGACTGTTGTCATCAGTTCATGTTGTAGTTCAGTTCATATAGAATGAGGAGAAACGGTGCCCGTGTAATTCACGTGCGTATGTTTAGCGCCATTTTATCGCACAACGCATATAGATGTTACTGAGGTGAACGTTTATGTTTCCTATATACAGACGGATTCTGATATATCCTATTTAATTCAACCTAAACCACATTTTACTACCTTTATCCTAATGACTGTGCAATGCTGGATAATATAATCCTTACATCATCTTAAAAAGCAGCTACAAATAACAAGCAAAGAACATTTACATTATCAAAGAACTTCATCACTAACTAGTGTAGCCTAGTCTAGTGCGAGGTGCACTTTAAAAAACACTCCCATTATAATCAGTTCATCTATCTACACTGTATGATGAATAAATCTCTTACCCATGCTGCGCGTTAAGGCGACGTAGTTTCTGAAGCATCCTAGAACCGACTCTCTGCACTGCATCGCTAAAGTTAGGCGCATTTTTGACGGATAATAATCGTCTTGCAATCATCAAAGGCATCAGCAACTGGCGATATCTCTAACTATCGTCGATACACGATACTATTGTCTATCGGCACAACCCTAGTATACAATCAGGGTTTGAAATTAACACCCGCCAAATGCGGGTAGAAATCATGGCGGGTAATGCTGTCAAATCACTAGCCAATTTGGCGGGTTACATTTTGTGTATGTTCACTCAATTTATTGGGGAAGTTCATGCAAGCCAAATCTGCACTCATTATGGAGTATATTGCAAAAAAAACAAACAAAACACTCCTACAGAAATGCACGCATTCAAACTATGTGATGAAGTCTGGTTAGACGAATTTTGTGCGTGTGCGCATTTAGAGTGCATACTTTCACTGCATGAATCAGTCTATTAATACGCATTAAGAATGATCACATAATTCAAGATATGTGGCAGAAAATGTATATATTTATATAATTTCATATAGTTATATCATCACACAAAGAGTGCCATTTTTCTTTAAAAAAATCAGAATGATTAGAAATGTGATATTGATTTAGAGACTTAAGTACGTTTTAGACACCATATTGGCTGTTTTGGCTCTATTTCACCAACAAAAATCATTCCAAACACAGCCACAGCACTGTTTTGCGTCTCAGAGCAACATGACAGTGTTTCTTTTTCTGAATGAATCAGCCGTTTAAATGATTCAGTTCAATCACAATAACTCACTTATTAACAGTGACTTACTGCCACCTACTGGCGGTTTTAATTTCACATTTAAAGTATCTTTTAATTTTTAAAATAATTTCAAATATCAGTATTCAACGTTTTATGTTTAAAATATCAAAACATTTATGCATTTGTAACTGCAGGTTAAAGCATTCCATGTCCCTCTGCGCTTCATTAAACAGTGTGTAAATACATGCAACTTCTGCAAAGATGAATTTTGTTGATACTGATTTCATTTGTTTGGTAACAGACTAAATGTATTATTATTTTAATTGACTGATTAAGTGTAAGAATTTCACTCAAAAGATGCACACTTTTTTAAAAATTGCCAAATTTGTGTCAATATCACACACCCCTAGTACTGACACCAAATGATTTGCAACGGTCGCTTTGTCATGTCCAGTTTGTCATGTCATGGACAGCTTTTTGCTACAAGCACCATATAACATATTATAATTTTGACTGTCCTTCAATATTTCATTTAATGTTTAATGGCTCAACGCTAAGGATTTTTTTCTACTGAAAAATTGTTGTTTTCATTGTGTATGATAAATGTAACCTTTACAAATAAGGCTATGACACCAAAAACTAGGTAACTTTAATAACTTAACTTTAAATTTTAAATATTTCTAAGCAAATGACACATTACATAGTGTTCACTGTATAAATATGGATTTAACTCTTATTAAAGTTGTTCAATCAAGAGCAATTACAAATCAAAAAAAAGTTATGTTTTCAAATAATTTCAAAATGGAAATTATAAAAAATGAAAAGACACTTTCAATAAAAATGAAATTAAAATTGCCAGTAGGCGGCAGCAAGTCACTGTTAATGAGCGAGTCACTGAGATTTAATTCATCAAACTGATGATTCATTCAGGAGCGAAGCATTTAACTGACTTAATACGTGAGTTGAGCTGATTCATTAAACAAATTATTTTAAAAAGCTGATTCATTCAGTAGGAAACAGTGAAATGCAAAACATTGTCTTTACCTTTGTTTGGAGCTATTTTTGTTTGTGAAATATTGAGTCTAAAATGTAAGTCTCTTAATATTAACTTCTTGTTTATTGAACTGTTGTATAAAATCAATATCACTTTGTGATCTTGCTGATATTTGGATAAAAATGGTACTCTTCAAGTGATTTGGTTAATTATGTAATTTATATATGAATATAAAAGACATACAGGGGCACTTTCAATAAAAATGAAATTAAAATTGCCAGTAGGCGGCAGCAAGTCACTGTTAATGAGCGAGTCACTGAGATTTAATTCATCAAACTGATGATTCATTCAGGAGCGAAGCATTTAACTGACTTAATACGTGAGTTGAGCTGATTCATTAAACAAATTATTTTAAAAAGCTGATTCATTCAGTAGGAAACAGTGAAATGCAAAACATTGTCTTTACCTTTGTTTGGAGCTATTTTTGTTTGTGAAATATTGAGTCTAAAATGTAAGTCTCTTAATATTAACTTCTTGTTTATTGAACTGTTGTATAAAATCAATATCACTTTGTGATCTTGCTGATATTTGGATAAAAATGGTACTCTTCAAGTGATTTGGTTAATTATGTAATTTATATATGAATATAAAAGACATACAGGGGCATTTTTGCCACGATTTTGAATTTTGGGGGTATTCTAAATGCATTTTAATAGACTAAATCACACAGTGATTTGAGAATTTGTGTTTGAAATCTGTCAAGTTTTTATGACAGCCACCATTTAAATTTTTACATTTAAAAAAACAAATTAGAGGAGAAATATAATTACAGGTACGTCATAGTAACTCAACCTGGTGTCATGACAAAAACATACCTGGGGGGAGCTTTTTTGTGAGCATGAAATACGTACCAATAAAGAACATATCATTGCAGTTTCCAACAGAAATGTCTACTGACTGGCGGTAAAAGAGTGTGTGCTTTTTTCCCCCCAGAACAGATGAACGTACATACATACGAACATTTAATGATAAAGACTAGATGGTATACATATGTACTGCACAATAATTACTGCTTTTGCATTATTGTAAGGGGTAGGTTTAGGGTTTGGGTAGGTAGATGTTAATAAAACAAAATCTAATAGGTAGAAAATGGTAGAAATTTAGAAAATGCAATTTATTTGACATTTTAAAATAGCGTACCATCTGCACTACACCTAAACCTAGCCGATAGTATGAAAAAAAGCGAATGTGATGTAAAAACAATCACAAGCATGTCGTTTTAGCTTGTTTTTTTTCGATTTCTCATTTTGATTTTTTTCAGCTCTTTCATCATAAGTCACGTTTTCACAAGATTTGTACACAAGGACTCTGCATCCTAAGTCCAATTCCATGTCGTCTGAGCTCCCGAGCAGGCTTGTTATGTTCAGAAAGCGAAACATATGAAGCCGTAATCATAACTGTGTACGAAAACGATTAAAAGTGCTTGCTGTTTTACCGTCTCTAGTATTAATTTCTTTTGGAAACTGCAAAGATATATTAAAGGTACTTATTTCGCGGCTCGTAGTAGTTGTAACGTTATATAAACTTAATTGATTGTAATTTAAGCATTTGTATACAAATGAGTTAATTTTAACCTTCAATATGACTCTTCATGTTTTACAGCATTAGTTGAAAGATATTTTTTCCTTGAGAAAATTTGGCCATGTACTGTACCTGATATGCAGTATATCCAAAATAATCTATATTATATCAAATCGAAAATCAAACTGAATTGCAAGTTTGTGAATCAGATTCGAATAGAATTGTGAAATTTGTGTCAAAACCCAGCCCTAGTTATTTCCATGTCATGGATGGGATTAAAAATACACTTTTTTTTAAACTGCTTAAAATTAACATTTCAAATGTTGTGAATTTGTGCATTATAATGTACAGTACAGTATGAAAAATGTATATTTATTTGCAGGATTTGGTAGAGATTACATTTACCAGTGTTACTATGTTACTAATTATTAGTGTATTTAAAGTAAGCGTTAAGTGGAAGCAAAAAGAATCGAAATGTAAAAATAGGCTAATTGAGCTGCACTTAGTTAACATCCAATCAATTAAAAATGCTTGACAACCAACGGCACCAATATATGCATCCCTGGGCCAATTTTTGACATTGATATTGGCATACTGTACGCCATGCTTCAGAAGTAATGTACTTTACGATTGCAGGCACGCTACACGGTCCTTGTACATGCATATGGTTTAAGATTCAGACAGAATAAAGGAGTGAGAGAGAGAGGAGGAGGAGTCCTGATCTTTACTCCTCTCTGCCTGGCTGGTGGCAGCAGGTGTGCCTCTGTCTTGAGCTTATGGCATCAATTTAAATGACAGATAATTACTTTTGTGACAACGTGCCAATGAGATTAGGCCCAGGCAAACAACATAACAGCAATTTGCTCTGCTCTGGAGAGCAATAACACCAATCATAATTAAGAACTATGGCCAAAATAGCAAGCTGCTGCATATCGTTGAATACAATTACGTTTTGCCAAAAAGAGAGAGAGAGAGAAAGAGAGAGAGAGAGCAAGAGAGAGGGAGAAAGAGAAAAAGGCCAGTCTGCTGTGAGACGCCTCTCCTGGGTCTTTTTTCAGAATGACATAAAATGATTAATTAACTCATTAATCCTCCTCTTTTTCTTAAATAGATGTTGTCAAAGACCTGTCAGCCTAATTTCGGAAAGCCACAGTCAGGAAGCTAGAAAGAGTTTTGCCGCAGTGTCCGTTTAGCTTTTCATGTCAAATCCAATCAAAGTCTCAATAAAGACTCGCTCCTGTTTGCTGTAACGTTCGGCCGTCATAACATTGAATCTTACAGCATTTTCTTGTTAGTGTCATCGAAACCCAATGAAGCATCTAAATTCACCCACTTTAAAGTTTGGGGATATTATATTATTTGTTCTGGAGGGCTGCTGGAAGCGGAAGTGTATTTATCTGTCAATCTTTTATTTTGTCTTAAAAGGCAATGACACCAAATGCATTTAACCTCCATAATGCAATATAGTTCTGAGTGACAGAATGTAGGGTGGGATCTGATTGGATTGTGACATGTTAGGCTATGATATTATTGCAAAGAAAACTTGTTTCAGAGGCAGAGAAAGCCACTGGATTTTGATACATTTTACCAAAACAAGTCATTAGAATAACACTAATAAATCATGTACAGTTGAAGTCATTTACATACACCTTGCAGAATCTGCAAAATGTTAATTATTTTACCAACGTAAGAGAGATCATACAAAGTGCATGAATTTTTTTTAGTACTGACCTGAATAAGATATTTCACATAAAAGGTGTTTGCATGTAGTCCACAAGAGAAAATAATAGTTGAATTTATAAAAAAGACACTGTTTAAAAGTTTACATATGCTTGATTCTTCATAGCTGTTCTTCAAAAAAATTCTTCAGGTCCTGCAAACGTTTTTTTTGTGTGTGTGTGTATTTGAACACTTTCCAACAATGACTGTATGATTTTGAGATCCATCTTTTCACACTGAGGACAACTGAGGGACTCATATGCAACTATTACAGAAGGTTAAATGCTCACTGATGCTCCGGAAACACGATGCATTAAAAGACGGGGGTTGGAAACTTTTATGAATTTGAAGAGTGGGGTAAATGTAACATTTTTTTGTTTTCTAGGAAACATGTAAGTATCTTCTGTAGCTTCTGAAGGGCAGTACTAAATGAAAAAATATGATATTTAGGCAAAATAAAAAAAAGCTTACACATCTTCATTTTGTTTACACCCCTAGCTCTTAATGCATTTTCCTTCTGGAGCATCAGTGAGCATTTGAAGCTTCTGTAATAGTCGCATATGAGTCACTCAGTTGTTCTCAGTGTGAAAAGATGGATCTCAAAATCATACAGTCATTGTTGGAAAGGGTTTAAAGGTGCCATAGAATGCATTGAGAGAATATTTTAAATTGTTCTATGATATCTACATAGAAGGTATATGGCATAGGAAAGGGCAAAAAATCTCCAGAAATGGTTTTACAGGTCCATTTACAACCCTAGAATTTGCCCCTAGAATGAAATGCTCTGTTATTTGGAAGCTTCATGAATATTAATGAGCTCCGCTCTGATTGGCTGTTTCACAGAGCTCAATAGCTCGCACATGGATAAAAATATATATTTAATTAGGAGCTCTAGCCGCTTTTAATATGCGGTTTGTTGAATCTGCCGTTTTGAATCGCGGATATTTTAGTGATGCATGTGCTCTGTGTAAAGTTACAATGCAGAGGGAGTGCTTCTTACCACACAAGTTGAGCAGCTCCTCAGTGATACTCGGGATCTGTAAATCATTCGCCGTCATCAGGCAGTTATTTCTCCATCATTCACCATCATCAGCGCAGGCATCTCTCTGTTTATGTGGTAAGTGAAATCCTATGTATTGCAATGTAACAGGCTAGCGCTAACATTAAGCTAACCGTGTCCCTTCAGTGGCTTGCCTTGTTTAACTGATGTGCTGACGTTAGTGATGATTGGGCGATGCAAATGTTGGAGGCGTAACTATTAACGATCTCGTGAAAGTTTCGTAACAGTCGGGTATATGTTGGAATTGACCTATTTTTCGGTGGTCTTTTGCAAATACTAGATTTATATAAGGAGGAGGATGGTGTTTGAGACTCATGGTATGTCATGTCCATGTACTGAACTGTTATTATTTAACTATGCCAAGGTAAATTCAGTTTTCCATTCTATGGCACCTTTAAATACACAAAAAATGCTGAAAAACCACAGAATTTGTGGGACATTAAGGATTTTTCTGAAGAACAACAGGCAGTTTAACTCTTCAGGACAAACAAGGGACACATGAACAACTACCACTCAAAAAAAACACAGATGTGGATCATTCAGGTAACACCACAGTATTAAAAATCATTTTTATAAATTCTTTTTTTTTTTTCATGTGGACTATATGTAAATGTCTTTTATGTAAAATAGCTAATTCAGGTCAGTACTAAATAAAAAAATAAAGTGCATTTTGCAGATTCTTGACCTCAACTGTATAATATGACCAGGGACATGTAAATAGGGTAAATTTTACATAAAACATCAACTCCAGCATGAAGATAAATTAAACTGGAATGATTTTAGCAGTGATAGAGGAACAGTACAGCTCTTCCTGCGAGACAATCTGGGGTAAGTGTCCTTAATGGCGACAAATGACCCCTGTAATACATTGACAAGCAGACCACCACAAAGCCGCTCTTCAGTGATCAACCCACCGCCAGAAACAAAAGCATCTCCAGCAGCGCACCAAGGATGCAGCTCCAGCATTGATTATGTTAATAGCACACACCTTCAGCTCAGAGCAAGGAGACACAGTGGGGCCAGCGGGCTCTCATACACAGCCCACTTGTGTCATCTCACCAGGAGAGTCTTCCATATAATTCATCATTAATATGATTTGCAGAAATGCTTAATCTGCCTACAGGAATGAACAGGATGTTGCTGAGAGCTCAAGCTGCTGGAAGATCTGCCCTGCAGCGAAGTGAATCTCGGCTGCACCCGAGATCGTCCCCCAGGAGCGAAGCACCTAGCTAACGAGAGCTCGGTTTCAGCAGCCAAATCAGAAACGCGCAGCCTCTCCACTGAATCAGACCTAAAATATTACCCAGGAGGCTTTGTCTGTGCGTGAAGGGGACATTTAGCTGCAAATGCTCATCTTTGAAAAGGCTGTTTGCCTGTTCAATAGAAAGAGAGTGAGCGAGAGGGAAGAAGCCTTGGGTTTGCCTGTCAGTGGCTGCATGAATATTGTATCTTCTGGAATTTGCCTTTTGGGGCCTTAAGAGGAATGAACCGATGACAATGTCAGTCACCATCTGCACAGTCTGAGATGTCACAGGGATTCTGATTTATTTATTCAGGTTTATGGGGGCAGGGAAGAAGTACAGGGTGAATCTATTGGAAATCCCCCAAAAAAGAAAAATCTTTATAATATAATATAATATTTTTGTTATCATGATTGTTTTTGTTAAATTCATATTACCTTTCTTTATTTCATTTCAAATAAAATGTTGTTAATAATAAGTACAATATGTCCAGAAAGGAGCAGGATTAAGCAAAAGCTTATTTTCTAATTCTATTATGTTTCAGTATACACTACCTGTCAAAAGTTTTTGAACAATAAGTTTTTTAATGTTTTTTTAAAAGTAATATCTTTTGCTCACCAAGCCTGCATTTATTTGATCTAAAGGTACAGCAAAAACAGTAAATATTTGAATTATTTTTACTATTTAAAATAACTGTTTCCTATTTGAATATATTTTAAAATTAAATTTATTCCTTCAGAAATCATTCTAACATGCTGATTTGCTGTTCAAAAAAACCTTTTTATTATTATCAATATTTAAAACAGTTGAGTACATTTTATCAGGATTCTTTGATGAATAGAAAGGTAGGAAGTAATAGTCTTATTTAGCAAGGACGCTTTAAACAGATAAAAAATGATAAAGAAATTTATAATGTTACAAAAAGATTTCTATTCCAGAAAAAAGCTGTTCTTCTGAACTTTCTATTCATCAAAGAAACTTGAAAAAATAATAATAATAATAAATGTTTTTGACCAGCAAATCAGAATATTACCAATGACTTCTGAAGGATCATGTGACTGGAGTAATGATGCTAAGAATTCAGCTTTAAAATCACAGGAATAAATTTCATTTTAAAATATATTCAAATAGAAAACAGTTATAAATAGTAAAAATATTTCAAAATGTTTTTGCTGTACTTTGGATCAAATAAATACAGGCTTGTTGAGCAGAAGAGATTTCTTTAAAAAACATTAAAAATCTTACTGTTCAAAAACTTTTGACTGGTAGCGTATCATATATGTTACATCTGTATCATTATATAATAAATTGGTTATAATTTAGTACAGTATAAAACATATGTATCATAATAGTGTAATAAATTTTACAAATTAAAGTATATACTTTTATTATACAAATATAAAAGTACTTCCTACTTCCAAAGTGCTTTATCATTTACATAAAGTTCCACATTACAGTAATAAATATTTTTATACTCTGATACTGTATATAAGGAGAACCTTGGTAAAATGTAAAATAAAATATTTATTTTTTCCTTTCAGATATTCATTTTTGTGATATTCGCCCAATAATCCCTGGGATTTAAAAAAAATCGTCACTGGTTTACCAGCCTCATGCTTGAAATTCCTGCTTTTTCCCCTCACACAATATCACACATACACACTCAAAGCTTGGACTTATGTTCCTGTGGGCTTTTTAGAGACATAAGTAGAGGAAAAAAGTAATTCCCTCTCATTTCCTCCATTTCTGCTCCTCTGACAGGGTGTGTGACCACTGCATGTCTGCTCTCACAACTGTCCTGTTTTCTCCTCTCCCGGTAAATGACCGTTCAGAAGCAGAGCCGGAAGAAATCACAGACCAATCGGCGGTCACATCAGCCGAGGCCTCGAGGAGAACGGCTCTGTGAAAAGCATCTGTTCCTTTGAGAGCAGCTTGTCGTGGCCCTTCAGTAATGTGGGCCATACGCTCTGCGGTCCAGCTCCCAGAGCGCCTCCTTGGCGAACGAAACGCTCACAGCCTCCCCCAGTGGCCGGCGAGAGAATCACGACCAGTTCTCTCCGATTCACAGCTCCGGGCTGTTATTCAACACTGACATTTCTCAACCAATCAATACCTCATCATTGGCAGCAACCGGGCCCGATCCAACCCTCCAGAAATAGCTGGCGCTCAAAGTGCACAGATGTCACTCTGTTTGTGTTTGTGTGTGTGTGCGTGCACGCATCATCTCCTCCGCTGCCATTATAGAAAGAGCATTTACATGTCAAATTGTTTATTAATTCATTTCATTATCAAATTCACCATAGCTATCAGAGACATTTATATCTCGATAAGATCTCTTCATGCATGAGAATGGAGACGTTCTCGGTTCGCCAATGCAAATCAGTCGAGCGAAAAGCATTAACACCCACAAACACAAAAGTGCACAAAAGCCTCAATATCAAACACTCAAATGTCACTCACAGTTCATAAGCTAATCAGCCCAGAACCCCGGGAGAAAAGGCGAGAAAGAGAGAGAGATAGATGCACTTTCATTCATCCCAGACAAAGCTATTTAAAGAGAGAGAGAGAGAGAGAGAGAGAGAGAGAGAGAGAGAGAGAGAGAGAGAGAGAGAGAGAGAGAGAGAGAGAGAGAGAGAGAGAGAGAGAGAGAGAGAGAGAGAGAGAGAGAGAGAGAGAGATGGAGTGATAGAGCCGAGGAGACTCCATAGTGAAAATGAGCAGGATATAAGCCGGCAGATAAAAACAAGTCATTCAAAGCCGTTTCCTCTCCAATAAACACACACACACACACACACACATGCAGATTTACAGTTACATCTCAGAGCTGTCCGTCAACCGGAGTGACAGGCGCTCCCTTATCAACAAGTCACAAAAACACTTTTAAAGCCCGCCCCTCCCTCTCTGCATTCATTCCAAATATGCTGCTGTCTTATTGTTTTTAAAGAAGATAACATCAACGAATTTCCTCAAAACATTACTTTGCTTTATGGGTTTTTCAGCCTATTAGTGAATACTTTGTCTCATAGTAATGGAAAAATACACATTTAGCTGGAAAAGAAATACACACTCCAATCCAAATACACACAACTGAACTGAAAGGAAATTTACAGTGGCCCCAACTTTTAAGCCACACTTAAAATGTATGAATTTCATTGCTTTAGAAAGCAAAATATCAAACCCAGTCACATTTGCATACAAATGATATTAGTTTCTCCAAACTAACTTCACCTCTCCTAGCCATTTTTCCAAAAGACTTTTAACTGGTGTTTTGGTGATATTTCGTTCACACAAATGTCCGCACAGGTGTAGTTCATTACATTATGCACATGTACCACTAAATAAGTGTCCCTCTTTCTCATAGCTACATGGTGAGTAGATAGGCCCCATCATTTTGAGGTAAATGTGTTCAAAAGTATAAGAAAATCTGTGTAACGGTGTAAGAGTGTCACTACCGAACACCATTTGTCTATAATTAAACACTTTTTTCCCCCCATAACTTTTAGTTTTTATGTGTCACAACCAAAACATGGGATGTTTTGTCAAAAATAAAGTATACTGAATTATCAACTAAGATGTTATGATAATTTTTGGTTCAATGTATTCAAACTAATGAATCCTTAAGTTTGAAATCAGTATGATCAACTTTTTGCCTTTTACAAAGAAAAACTGGATTCAAAAAACACAAATCTCAAAAAACACACATGAAATTTGTTAAAGTTCACTTCCAGAACAAAAATTTACAGATAATTTACTCACCTCCTTGTCATCCAAGATGTTCGTGTCTTTCTTTCTTCGGTCTTAAAGAAATTTCAGGATTTCTCTCCATATAGTGGACTTCTATGGTGCCCGTGAGTTTGAACTCCCAAAATGCAGTTTAAATGCAGCTTCAAAGGGCTCTAAACGATCACAGGCGAGGAAGAAGGGTCTTATTTAGCAAAACAATCAGTTATTTTTATTAAAGAATTGACAATTTATATACTTTTTAACCTTTAATGCTTGTCTTGTCTAGTTCCAACTTCAAAATCATTCTACATTGCTGCACAAGTACCAACCAAGTGTTTACAAACTGTATACCCTGTCTTACTAACTCTAACTGTCTTGAACCAGAATACACAGTACACGCAGAGCTAGACGAGCATTTGAGGTTAAAAAGTATATAAATTGTAATTTTTTGTTTTAATAACCAAACGTTTCGCTAGATAAGACCCTTCTTCCTCGGCTAGGATCATTTAGAGCACTTGGAAGCCGCATTTAAACTGCATTTTGGAAGTTCAAACTCGCGGGCACCATAGAAGTCCACTAAATGGAGATCCTGAAATGTTTTCCTCATAATTTCCTAATGACTAAAGAAAGACATGAACATCTTGGATGACAAGAGGGTAAATTATCAGTAAATTTTTGCTCTTTAAAATTGTAATTGTTATTGATTTACCTCTAAAAACATTTTAATTATAAACAATTTAATACATTAAAAATGATTTACAAGGAAGATGTAAGCAAACTCTTCATAGGTCAATATAACCCTTCTTATTAAACTATATAACAGTGTGTTTCAGTAGTGACAAATTTGGGGAGAGTACAAATATTTCAAAACCTTCTGAAAATACAATATGCATACAACTGTTATACAATATGTTATACAATTTGCATACAAGCAAAACTTGGAAAAAGACGCGTTTCCAAGACTGACTTTGCACCAATCTTGTAGAATGGTATATATATATATATACATGGGCGACATTTGACTCTTGAGTCAGGGGGGGCAAGAAAAAAAAAATCAGATGTAAGCATTAAAACAGTGCCCTACGGTATTGCAGCACATCAAAGCAGTCAATTAAAGCGCTGCACTTCAGCCCGGGCCGATGGGCCCTGACTTTTTTTTACACCCCAGGGCTACGGCTTCGGGACAATTTTCACGTCATAGTTCAGACCCGGGCCGGCATCGGGCCTGTTTTAGGCTTCTCCTTATTTTCATAATTTAGACATCCATCAATTATGGTGAAGAAAAAAAATACCGCGCTTTTGGAAACATCACGAAACTTCACTTTCGCTTTCACTTTTGAGACCGACTCAGACACCGTTTAGTGTGCTTTAGCGCAGCTGAATCCGCGCAAGCGCACACAATAGGCTAAAACCTTCCCCAAGCACCGGCAAAAATAAATAACAATGAATGTGTCGAGGAAAGAGTAAGGACATAGATGAATTATTTATTAATTAATTTTTGTATTCTGAGTCAGTGTCGCAAAGATCCTGACTCGCAATCTCCTTTTTGGACGCGCCTTTAGAGAGAAATTCATCTTTTACGGATTACATGAAAGAGTTTGTGCTTTTGATTTGTTTTATTTCGTTAAGTAATAATTTAAAGCTTTCTATAAATGTATTTATTATGTCTGTGAGGCATGCATTTCGCTTCATTTTGTTAAGCACTCCTGTTCAAGAACCAGACGGCAGAAAGCACATAATTTTTGTTTTCTTTATTTTATAAAAATGCTGTAACGTTTTTTTCGATGTATTACTCGTACTTTGTGAGCAAAAATGACGGATAATTTTAAATTGCTTCCAATGAAAAAAATGCAAGTGATCGCGCTGGTGCCTCGATGTCCTGCAAGCTTTAGCTTCCACTTTCTGCACAAACTATGCGCATATAGCGCACATTTATCTGTAACGTTTAAACTACCATTGTTTTATACTTGAACTGTTTTATATCTATAGATTTCATTTTAGGCAAGTCGTGATGATTTGAGAAGGCAAACTGATCAAACAGACTATGATCAGTCTTCCGCTGGGCGCTGTTCG
>NC_133383.1:12238974-12328812 GCF_049309525.1 Garra rufa
GGTAAAGTCAACAGAGCTCTCACAAAAGCTATAGAGAAGAAATAGTTTTATTATATTATAAAGTCTAAGGCTGTATGAAGATTTTCAAGACATTTAAAAGTCCCTAGAGACACAGCTGGCAGCATTATTCTTTAGTTTAAAGTGTGTTGCACCAGAAAACCTTTGAGGGTGTTGAACAAAAAAACACAATTTCATAAAATGTTTGATCAGAGCAACTGAGAAAAACCTGCAAAGTACAGCCAAAGACTTGCAAGATGACCCAACGAAAGGAGGAAAAACATTTCAATGCAGAGCACAAGATGAACACTAGACAAGTATGGCCTTCATGTTGTGGCATCTTGCCGAATACCACTATTGACCAAGAAGAACAAAAAGACCGACTTGAACATCCTAAAATTCATCTGGATAGACCTGTGGAGTTCTGGAAGAATGTTTTTTGGAGTGATGAGACCAAACTGGAACTTTTTGGACCCATGGATCAGCAGTATGTCTGGTGCAAAAAAGGCAAAACTTGTAAGCAGAAGAACACCATCTCCATCGTCAAACATTGAGGTGGATCAGTCCTGTTATGGGGTTGTTTTACTTTAGCAGGAAGTGGAAAACATGACTGTATGAAGGACATCCTGGATTCTTTGAAGTATCAGGACATTTTTACAAGAATTGTGATGCCTTTGGTGCAAAGGCTGAAGCTATTAATCAATTGTCTTTCCTGCAGGACAGTCATCCCAAAGTAAACATCCAAATCTACTTAAGCTTGGTTCAGGGATCAGTCACAGAATGTTCTTGAGTGGCCTGTTCAGTCTCCAGATTTAATTCTCATTGAAAATATTTAGTTGAATTTGAAGAAAGCAGTAGCAATGTGAAACTAAATATTATCAGTGGTCTAAAAGCTTTTTCAGGTGAGGAATGGGCCAAGATTGCAGTAGAGAGGTGACAGAAGCTTCTAAACACTTCCAAGCAGTGTTTATTGCTAGTTTTAAAGAATAAAAGATTCTGCACCAGATTTTACTTTTGGGGGTTGAATACTTTTGAACATGAACATTTAGAGACAATTTATTTTTCTTTCATTAGTCATCAACTTACATTCTCAAAATTACTCAAATGTGTATGAATAAACTTTCTCTAATAGTGTACTGATGCCTTTGTTGAATTGTTTTCACAAAATTTTGTTCTCTGCAGCAAAATGTCTTGCAGGTCAAGGGGGTTGAATAATTTTGATCGCAACTGTAGGTGTCGGTTCAGTAATAGACCATAACCGATTATAACGGACTCAGTCCCGGTGCCAGAACACGCGACCCAGGGGGCTTGTGTGATTTTCCGGGAGGGGGGTTGGGCTAACGAGGAGAGTACTCTATATGAATAAAATAAGTCTTCAGATTTTAACTGAAAGGATTATTGCCCCTTTCTTTACACACCAGTGCATTTAACGAACTAACAAACATCAGTGTGTATTTAACAAATGTCTTTTTTTGTTAGTAATTCATTTAAAAGACTGAAGCATTATTTTTATTTGGTTGAAAAGACTGGCTAAAAGCACTGAGCGCGTCTATCTGGCTCAGCACCGTTTTACACAAATATAACGTTTTGTTGATATTGTGAGTGCACATAAATAATAATAGTAGACCTTTTGCAGTTTTGAATGATGCCTTTTTATGCCTTACCTTTATCAACAAAAATGGTGTATTTTAGGTTTCCACTGTTATTAAGAAAAAAATGCAAGTGATCGCATTTGAGCTTCCATTGTCAGCTGCAAAGCCCGCTTTCACTTTCACTTTCCGCACAAACGATTGGATATGCTCTAACCGCGCACATTTATCTAGGTTAAATGTTTAAATTAATATTGTGAAATGCATCAAGTGTTTTATGTCTATAGATTTTATTTAATGCAAGTTGTGTTGATTTGAGAAGGCTAAATTTATCAAACATGCTCAACTCATTGCCGGTGGCCGCTTTGTTGTCATTACATTTAAAAAACAAAAGCTTGAATTTAACAAACATAAAATGTTCCAAACATACTTCAAAATTAACTTAAAAAGGAAACAAAATGAAATCTAGCCACTTTGCCATTAGAATCCAAAACGGAAGTATTTTAATGGCTGCAACACAAACTCTGTTCTGATAAATTGTCGGACAAGAACAGGGCTCGGGTCTGAGAGTCTCAGGCTGGGCTCGTGTAGGACTCTATTCGTTCCCTCGTTTCAGTTAAATAAGATCTGAGCGGTACCTCTCGGTTGAAATCGTATTCTTTAGTTTTTCGCGTTTAAAATGACTATAGCGGCAGCTTTTATGGCAAAAGATATATGGCTCTTTTCTGTGGTGGAAAACCCCGGGTTTCGCCAGCTGTTAAATACACTGGAGCCGAGATATAAGCTTCCCTCACGCAGCCACTTTTCAGAAAAGATTATGCCAGAACTCTAGAAGGAAACCAAAGCCCAGGTATTTACTTTTGTGTATTTGTTCTAAATGTTGCTGCTGTCTTCCGTGCCCAGACTTTAGTTTTGTTTGATACATTCAATAAGTGTTTTTTCTTTGAGAAGGTAAGATTAAAGTTTCCGTTGACTGTTTGTATTTATTAACACAATTGTATATATTTGAAGTAAAATTGAAAAATGAGTATGTGTTTTATTCCTTAATTTAATGTACTGTAGAGTACAGTACAAAACAGCAAACAACAACAAAAATAATTATTCTGCCCAACATCCTGTGTTTGGTCTGGACAGGCCAAAGAACCTCTTCAGCATCACAGGCTAAATTAGCCCTGGCCAGGCAGCAGGGGTCAAATCCTCTTGCATGCCTGATCCAACCCTGGCACTCATCAACTAAAATATATGAGACTGCTTGTCTTCTTGCCCTTGCCCTTCCTCTGTCTTTTCCACATAGTCGTCATTGTCCTCCTCCTTCTCCTCCTCTTCCTCTTTCACCTCTTACTCTTCCTCATCAAAATTGCACATTACTGTATGTGGGATATTGATTGAAAAAGACTGGATAGGATTCACAGTTACACTTGTACTAGTGGTCTGACAAAAATATCTAATCAAATAAAAATGCATTACAACGTCATTGTAAAATATAGAAAAGAAAAAGAAAATTGAAGTAAAATTGAAAAATGAGTATGCAGTGCATCGTCAATGCATCGTGATGCATCGAGATATTATATTGAACCGAATCGATGACATGATAATTGTAATCGAACCGAACCGTAAGACCACTGTAGGTTCACACCCCTAACACACACACATACACACACACACACACACACACATGTTGGGTTTACATGTTTTATGGGGACATTCCATAGGCGTAATGGTTTTTATACTGTACAAACCGTACTTTCTATCGCCCTACACCAACCCTACACCTAAACCTAGCCCTCACAGGAGATTGTGCATACTTTTACTTCCTCAAAAAAACTCATTGTGCATGAGTTATAAGCCTGTTTCCTCATGGGGACCTGAGAAATGTCCCCACAAGGTCAAAATCTACTGGTATTCCTATCCTTGTGGGGACATTTGGTCCCCACAACGTGATGAATACCAGGTACACACACACACACACACACACACACACACACACACATACATACATACATACATATATATATAATGATTTCTAATGCTACAAAATATGAGGCAAACAACATAAACTCTTCATTCTAACGGCGTCTCTAGGAGTGACAAAGAGCAGTGCATTTCAATCAATTAAATTCCTGTCCAAACTCAACTTGAATCATTTACGGCGCCATATCTGTTCCAGGAGCTGAGCTGAACACTTAATTACCTGTCTGGAAAAGTGTTTTTAAAATGAAATATTGAAGGCGCCCGATGGTGCGCTAAGCAACAGCCCTGACTCAACTTTCCAATCTTGATTTACAGATTCACACACTTCACCACAGTCAATTGGCCACAGCAACCAACTTAGAAACCAGTTAGCTCATTAATATAGTTGTAAAGGTAAATAATGCTATTTTAATTATTTTGTTCCATCCCTAGTGAAAAACATACTGTAGTTCTAGTTTTAACCAGTAGGTTCTTTTATGCTTCCGAATTCAAGTTTTCACATTGCATTCCCATATGGACATTTTGGCTAGGTATATAATTATGTTAGTCTCAAACAGCATTTCCACAGAGTACCTATAGTCACTAGCTATGTTTCCATCACACTGTTTTTATGCACATTTTGAAGTATCGCATAAAAAAAGGATTGATGGAAATCCCTTAATTCGCAGAAAAAAAATTTATGCTGGCTTGAGGTTGATTTTGACTTGTGCAAAAAAGTTCATGTAAATAATGACAGATGGAAAGGCATTTGCTGAATAAATCGTCCATCAAAAAAGTCATGTGACTTTGCGCTATGGGACAGCATAACTTGACTAACCAGCGGACCAATCTTGTTGTACAGCATCTGAAATGTTATGGTCATTCTGAAACTCCCAGGCAAAGTCTGTTGTCAAAAATATTTTTGTATAATTGCCTCCAAGAAGTGCACTCCCAAACAGCAGGTATCAACCTCCAAAAGCAATTGACTGCATTTATTGTTTCATCTGCCCGCTTTAGGGTGCAAGTAATTTATTATATATAAAAAATATTATATTCAGTGGCTTCTCCTACTTTTCTTAGTAATATTTAGTGTAATTAATAATTCTAATGTTTTTATAAAAAAAAATTTCATACCTACAAATATGAACAGTTAGTAATCGGTCAGAACAGCTTAATGAATGCTTTAAACAAAAATTAATTATGCTTGTTTTATGAATGAGCCAATTTCCAGCAAACTGCTGTTACAATATTTTGAGTTTTTTCCACTCAATCAAAGTCTATTATTGTGATTTAATAAACTTAATTACCCCTTAAGCACATAAAAACTAAAACTGTGGTTTCTGAATGCTTTTCATGTCCCTCAGATGGGATCTTATTCCAAATAATTTGGAATAAGAGCCCATCATTTTTTAATAAGTCTGGCTACAAAAGTACTCCCATAAACTTTTTGGCGAGAGTTTTACTGTAATATATAGTAATAGTTAGTGGCAGTTTATCAGTAAGTGACGCTTTTGTTCTCTTTTTGACTCGTTTAATGGAAACAGTGCTTATTTGTAATATTTTAGGTTTGCACATAAGTTTAAGTTGCAACTTTGGATGGAAACCCAGACTGTCTGATGTGTATTACACACAAAGCTGGCGTGGAAACAAAAATCTAATAAAATGACCCACAAAACAGTGTTTGGTCAAACCAAAAGAATTCTTGTGATATTAATGTCACATTAAAAATGACTAAGCATTACAATATTTTACTGACAGATAAAAATAGAGCATGACAGAAAATTAACAGCCCAGTCACTCAAAGTGATGGATAATGATTATTTAAAGCTCAACCTCTGGAAAAAAAGCTAAATGTGTGTAACCACAGTGTCTGGAGCACAGCTCCTTAACCGCAACACTATCGCATCTCCCTTCCTGACCCACACCATCCTGGGTTAAACGCAGCCTAACTGGTTCTTTGAAAGGCTAGGTTGATAAAACACTATTTTTTAGTTCACCCTTTCCAAACATTGACCTCATGCCCTTAGTATTTTAAGACACAAATCTAAACCACCAGGTGACAAGCAACCCACATTTAACTTTACACAAACCACACTGAGAAATAGCGCTGCACCCATTTATGCCATGACTGGCAGGTCAGAAAGGTGATCCATCAGTGATTGCCACTCTCATTGACTGCCGAGGGCTTTGGCTGTCTCTGGGATTACAGGTTATAGAGCCTCTGCCTTTCCTATTTCAGATCTAGCACCTCTCATTGCCATGTTCATAACCCATCTCCTTGCTAAAGCCGTCTCTCTTATCAGCCGGATTGCCTTCCAGTTGATTGTTTGTGAACAATCACTGCTTCCATTATTATGGAGGTATTTCTGCGGGTCGCCCCGCTGAGACGAGGCATCCAGATGAGTGCTTCTGTGCCAAAACAGTATGACCTGTTATAAGAGGCAGAGGCAAGGTCATTGCTTTCAAATGACAACAAACCTGATCTCCAATAGCTCTTTTGTTAGCTGCGCAGCGCGGAGGAAAATGGAGGGAAAATCTGTGGCTTTCCCTCCGGGCGACCGGCAACAAAAAGCGCTCCCTTTATTTAACCCTTTGGCTTTGTAAGCGTACTCTCGATGGCCTCTTTTTTAGATACAAGCTGGATGTTGACCCTGAAATATATAAGATCAATCTCAACTCAGGAGGTGAGGCAACTTAGAATGAGAGCTTTGTCCGTGCTAGGAATGAGATCTCAAGGACCTCATGTTTTCAGCCAACTAGTCTGAGTTTTATCTGAATGACTAGTTGACCTTTAAATCCTGAATAGGCTGGGTTTGGGTCAAGACTACCAGACACCAATCAGACTCATTTATATATAGATGCTAAAGGCAGCCTTTCAATAGAGAAACTGACAGATATTCAGTAAATAAAAAGGCTAAATATCAGTAGCCTTTTATTGAACAGAACTACGAAAAAGATGGAGGTGGATTATGGATTATGCATAATAACAGGAGCATTGCTCATAGCAGGCCTTGAAATATTATCAAAAGAAGTATTATATAAGGTGGTGAATTTGTTTCTCAAAAACAGTGTTGGCTGTAGGAGAGATGATATATTTAAGGTAGGAAATTCAAAATATCTTCATGGAACATGATCTTTACTTAATATTCTAACGATTTTTGGAATAAAAGAAAATCGATAATTTTGACCCATACTATATATTTTTGGCTACTGCTACTGCTACAAATATACCCATGCTACTTAAGACTGGTTTTGTGATCCAGGGTCACGTGAGTAATTTGCATGCAAAATAGACCTTCCCGATAAGTCTCCTCCAGAAGACTCACAACCCTCAGATTTTAATTAGTGTTATCGTAAAAGTTATCAAAATGCAGTGTTAAGATTCTGATGTTTTCCGCACTATTTACAAATGGTCAGAAGCAGGTATAAAAAAAATTCATAACAACTAACAGTTTGAAAATATGAACAGTTAGTAATCGGTCAGAACAGCTTAATGAATGCTTTACACAAAAATTAATTATGCTCGTTTTATGAATGAGCCCATTTCCAGCAAACTGCTGTTACAATATGAGTTTTTTTTTCACTCAATCAAACTCTATTATTGTAATTTAATAAACTTAATTACCTCTTAAGCACATAAAAACAAAAACGGTGGTTGCTGAACGCTTTTCATGTCACTCAGATGGGATCTTATCCCAAATAATTTGCAACAATTTTTTAATAAATCAAAAGTCTGGCTACAAAAGGTACTACCAGATTGACTCCCATAAACTTTTTGGCGAGAGTTTTACTGGAACTGTTAACACACTGAAGCGTCCCTCTTTAAAGCACAACCAGTAAAAAACCCTGACTCAACTCTATACAGCCTGTCGTTTATCTAAAGGAAACTCTGCAAACCCAAGAGCTATTTTCCAATCTCCAAAGAAGTGTCAAAAACATTTCTACTGTGAAACAACAAGCTGGTGAATTTTTTCCAGTCTATATAAAATGAAATAAAGTCAATCAATATAAAAACCCACATTCACTTTCAACATTTCGCACAATCATGTGTGTAATGCATCAGGATGATCGAGCCTGTAATATCTGCAATAAATGCCACATCCAATCCATGTTGACATGGTGCTGTCGTCATTAACGTACTTCGGCTCTCTGCACACTTCAACATTCAGAGTAATGAAATAATGGCTGATGTTAGTGTGAGCTGCTCTTTTTCATAGCTGTTCCTACCCATTAGGGAGAGCAAGAGAGAGAGAGACCACAGACCGGTCATATCGAGACGAATGAGGCAGTTCATTGGAACATGCATCGACTCCGGCCCCACAATGCAGTGCAACACGCCCGTGTCACTGAGCAAACACTCTAGTGCCTCTGTTCCCCTGCCCATGTCACAGGTAATCTTGTTCTGTCTTAGTCATACTGGCCTGAGCACTGAGAGGCTTCATCACTCTCGCCTGGACCCGAGAAAAGCAGACAGGAAAGGTCAGCGGAAAGGGCGTGTAGGAAGGAGGGATACTGTCAGTTCTTGTCTGCAGTGAAGGACTAGAGGGGGAAGTACAGGGGAAAGATCAGGACAACTTCACAGACAGAACAGACTTCACAACCAGGAGGAAGGGAAGACCACTGCATAATACACCACAGCGATTTGTTAAACTACGGTAACACTTTACCATTTCCGTCAGGAGAGCTTTTGATGTTACACGCATCGTTGATGAGAGCACCTGTTCTATGAGCAGATGCTGAAATGTGTAACTGCTAATCAAAGTCTCTGGCTGCATGAAGACACAGTGAAAAACGCATTCACTTAAAGCAATGTTTCTCAACTCCAGTCCTCGGGCCCACTGCTCTGCACATTTTGTATGTCTTCCTCATTTAAGGCACCTGATTTTGATCATCAGCTCATTAGAAGAAAGATTCATGAACTGAACTGAGTGTGTCAGACTCAGAAACATACAAAATGTGCAGAGCAGTGGGCCTCGAGGACTGGAGTTGAGAACCACTGACTTAAAGGGATAGTTCACCCATAAATAAAAATTCTGTCATTAATTACTCACCCTCATGTTGTTCCAAAACCCCAAGACCTTTGTTTATCTTTGGAACACAAATTAAGATATCTTTTGATGAAATCTGAGCTCTTGGATTTCATCAAAAATGTCTTAACTTTTTGAAACAACATAAGGGTGACAGGTTTATTACAAAATTTTAATTTTTGGGTTAACTATACCTTTAATGCCTCCAAAAACCTTAGTATTAAAGCATCATTCACCCTAATATATAATAATTTGGTCATTATTTTCCACAGTGTTTGTAAATGTAAGACTTTTAAAGACCGAATAAAGAGAATTTAAGGAATACATTTGATGGAATACATCAATATGGTTTCTAAATGTAAACATCTTTTATTAGCAATGCCTCAAAGATTGAAAATACAACTTTAATTTGAAAATAAGTATCATTCTTTTTTAGTGCAAATGTCTAAAGATTCTTAAATCAAGATACATTATTTATTTGAGAAACAAAATGATGTTAAGATGTCTTGTTTTATTAGATATTGATCAAAATGAAGTAAGCTTATGATTAAAACAAGAACAAATAAGAATCTATTTGTAAAAGAAAACACATTTTTCATACCACATTCACAGATATTTGTTACTGTTTCAAAATTAAACTTAATTCATTTTAAACTTAATTTCTTAAAATAAAAGGTAAAAAAACTAAGTACATTTATTCTGATTTAATGATATTTAGATATTTGTATTGGGACATTTAATGCTATGACTTTATGAATTTAAGACTTTCAGTTTTAATTTAAGACTTTTTAAGGTCTTCATTTGTAGAAAGGTCTTTTTAAGAATTCGAGAAATGAATTTGATGGAATATGACAATATGATCTCTCAATGTAAATGCCTTGTATTAGCAATGCCTTAAAGATTGAAAATACAACTTTAATTTGAAAATAAGTATCATTATTTTTGTTTTGCTTTCCAGTGCAAATGTCAAAAAATTCTTAAATCAATAAATGTTATTTACTTGAAAAACAAAATGACATTAAACTTAATTTTGTTCAATGTATTACTCTAAAGGCTATTGCACACTGAGTCCAAAATTTTCGCACAAAATATTTGCATGTTCAAAAATAAATACGACCTCACTTTATCTCAATCGAATTTACACACTGCCTCCAAAAATTTTGTCCGCCATAAAAAAAAATGGGATCAGGTTCAATTTTCTGTGTTTTCACATCCGTAACACGCATTTTAATAGGAAAGGATGACGAATATGGAAAAAAAAACGCATATGGAAAATTCTGACCATAAGGCCTTAATTTGTGGAAGGACAAATCAAGACTTTTTAAGACCCACCTAATCCAATTTTTGAAAAACCTTTAAACAGCCATTTACATCAACCAATGTCAAAGTAACAATGGTTATCACATGTCTAGTAAACAAACAGTAAGTATTTTTATTATTAATTAAAATGTCTTTTTTTGTCTTTCTTCAGCATTTTTTTCTGCTTATCTAATTTACTCCTGGAAGTACTGTTGAATCTCATGATAAATTGCTTGTGATGTTCCTCATTTATAAGTCGCTTCAGATAAAAGACTCTGCTAAATGACTAAATGTAAATGTGTTCCTTCAGTGGATGAAAAGGGAAGTTAGTGCAAAATAACATCACTTTTAGTCTGTTCCTCACACAACGCTATCGTATGGCTTATCGAAAGACTATAATTACAGCACATTATACTTTGATGCTGCTTTTGGTGTTTTTATCCCTATTAGAACACTTTGGTTTTGCAACGACATGAGTGTTAATGTAGACAAACTGCACATTTTTGGACTAGCTGTCCCTTTAAGATGTTAAATTCTAGTCATTTAGGTCATTTTCACTTTTAACTAAGAGCATTTCACAGCAGGAGTTTGAGAGAATACGGGTCAGACATCTGGTGAAGATTCATTCAGATGAGACGCTTTCTGCAGTGCAGCACATGTTCGTGACAGGCCTGAGCCGTCGTACTTATGCAAGTAATGAAGGTTTGAGTGACTATGAGTCGGGCACATTCTCTCTGTCTCACCTCAATAACTTCTGGTCCCTTCTGCACTGTGACTAATAAACAGAGGCAAAAGCCACTGAAAAAAAAGAAACTGGTCTCACATAACCTTCACACCCACCTGAAATGAATCAAAGTGTTTGCTGGAGAGCTTAAACTAACATGCCCCAGGAAACTTAACACTTCATCCAAAGCCTTCATGGAAAACTGATATACTGAACACGACTTTTACTTCTTTTAACCTACAGTCACATTTGCAGCAAGCACACAGCTCCACCTACTGGAAACATACAGTCATGACACTGAAATGAAACCATAATTCATGGTTTGACATGATCAGGATGGAAATTGCCTATCCAATTGCCAAGATTGTTTGTCATATATACACAAAACAAAATACGAAAAACCTTTGTCTCAAAATGTCTCAAATTTGCACTTCAGTATCCAGCACAACACATCTCACAAATAATTGTATTTATTGTACTTATAATGATTAGACTATAGCACAACAAACATTATTTATTCATTCTGACACTAAAATGCTCTGGAAAGTAACCAAGATTGCAACGTAAACTTCTAAGCACCCGTCAGATTCTCTTGCATCACCCTCCAAAAATAGACGCGAGTCCATCTGTTCCCGCTCATTTCAGACCATTATATTTGATCTCTGAAAGAAGGTTCCAGCAGGGCATTTCAAATCGGCCGTCATCAGTGGGAACGCATTTCAGTGGATACAGAAATAACACAGAGTGCAGGAAATATGCAGAGTAATTATTATGTCGAGATGAGCTTTTAAAGAGTAAATTAACATCAAATAGCACACTGAAACAAACCTAGCGAGAAAATACTTGCTCGTAATTCACAGACTTCAGCAAATCAGCAGGCACAACAGTTGAAATACCCCCAGATCATTTACAAATATAACCTAGTGTTACCTACCTGTTAAACTGCACAAGAATTAAGGTGAGGGCAACTCAGAATTTCAGGGTCATCAGGATCCCCGTCTGTGGCAAATGCTGAATGATGCTGAAATAAGAAGAAGAAATAAATATGATATAATTGCTGTTACATAATAGTTTTTATTAAAGATACACTTTCTTATTAAGTGAACATACTGTAAACAAAATTACAATGTATTGTACAAAAGCACAAATCTGCATATCAGTAATTAAAACTCTCTTACACAAACATACATCTATACTCACTACCAGTCAAAAGTTTTTGGACAGTAAGATTTTAAATGTTCTTCTGTTCACCAAGGTTGCATTTATTGGATCCAAAATACAGCAAAAGCAGTAATACTGTGAGATCTTTTTACCATTTAAAATAATTTCTGATTTATTTTTGAATATATTTTTAAAATCATCATTACTCCAGTCTTCAGTGTCAAACGAACCTTCAGAAATCATTCTAATATGCTGATTTGCTGTTCAAGAAACACTTTTATTATTATCATCATCATCATCATAAATATTTAAAACAGTTGAGTACATTTATTTTTAGGATTCTTTGATGCAGAAAGATCCTAAGATTAGCATTTATCTGAAATAAAAAGCTTTTGTAAAATACACTATACCATTCAAAAAGGTTTATAGAAATAAATACTTTTATTTAGCAAGGATGCTTTGATCAAAAACGATCAAAAGTGATGTTAAAGACATTTATAATGTTACAAAAGACATATATTTGACATAAATGCTGTTCTTCTGAGCTTTCTATTCATCAAAGAAACCTGAAAAAAAAAATTAACTCAGCTGTTCACAACATAATAATAATAACACATTTTGAGCAGCAAATCAGAATATTAGAATGATTTCTGAAAGATCATGTGACTGGAGTAATGATGCTAAAATTCAGCTTTGAAATCACTTGAATAAATTATATTTTTTAAATATATTCAAATAGAAAACAGTTATTTTATATAGTAAAAATATATTGAAATTATACTTTTTGTTTGTTTGTTTTACTTTGAATCAAATAAATGCAGGCTTCTTAAAAAACATTAAAGGTTAAATTAAATCTGAGCTGTCTTAACTTAAATAAAATTGCTGATTGACCTTAAAATATATCAATGCCATTGTTTCATCTTAAGATGCACACCAGAAAAGTTTTTTTTTCGAAGCCCGTTTGTAAAAACTGCTTAAATTTCCTAATGGAACTATGGCCTAATCCTGGTTTAGTCTAAGGCCTGTGTGTGAAACCGGGCCTTGCCGTCCAAAAACTATACGCCACACTTACTTTTACTGGCAATATAACCATCATATCACAGTATACGAATACATTAAAACAACACTTTAAGCTTGTTATTACAAGACAGGCTGGAAATACAACAGTTTCATACAACAGTCCCCTGGTGTGACGCATTAATGTTAACAAAACAGTAGTACGCACAGAAGATGGTCGAATAAAATAAAACCTACGGCAATACCACTGACAAAGTACATACCGTCTTAAAAACAAACAGACAAAACGCCAACTCCATAGACTTTAATTCGGCTCGTAAGACAGGAAAAGTCACAAAAACACTTATTTTGACATGTGTCACAAAAAACACTCAAGTCAGAGCTTGGTTTGGTGCCTACAGTTAGATCAACGGCCTAAACCGAGCAACCGCCTCACCAGGTGCTTTTAATTGCATACATCCGACCTCAGCAAATATTACAGCGCCCTCTGCTGTCACGACAGATAAAGTGTTCAGAGTTGATAAGAGTTGACACTACTTAGCTTTTCATTGTGTAAAATACAAGAATAATGACAAATAACTGTTGTTTTGTAATTTATTATATCTAAACGTATCAGTGTTATTCGTTCGCATGTGACTCTTTACAGAATATATCAACGTACATCAACGTAAACTTACCTTAAATAAAAGTTATCGGACTAATTACTAATCTAAAACATTTACATAAAATCTTTATTTTACGGTTCGCCATTCTGACATTAGCAGTTTTCACCTCACAGGACTTAATTTTGGCGCTCTTTGCGCGGGCCCAATTTATAATCTTATAATCCTATTATTATTACTCATAACTAAACTGTCCCAGTGATTTTTGGGGGGTTAATAACATTGTGTGTATTATACTATATACTTCAATGTAATAGTAATAGACAAAAAAAAAAAAAAAATAGCCGTAAAATACGTTTATGTGTGAAGCCACCGATTTAAGGCAATTTATCTGTAAATATGACTTGATGTTATGAAAAAAATAAAATATGGTCCAATATTAGTCCACTTTCCCACAAGGTGGTGCTACATTCATAAAAAATCTTGCACGGAAGGCAAGAGAGGTGATAATGCACTTTATTCACTACCAGTCAAAAGTTTTTGAACAGTAAGATTTTTAATGTTGTTTTTAAAGAACTTCTGTTCACTAAGCCTGCATTTATTTAATCCAAAATACAGCAAAACCAGTGATATTGTGAAATATTAAATATTTTAAAATGTAATTTATTCCTGTGATCAAAGCTTAATTTTCATCAGCATTATTCCAGTCTTCGGTGTCACATAATCCTTCAGAAATCATTCTAATATGTTAATTTGCTGTTCAAAAATTATTATTATTATTATCAATATTTAAAACAATTGAGTACATTTTGTTCAGGATTCTTTGATGAATAGAAAGATATAAAGATCAGCATTTATCTGAAATAAAAAGCTTTTGTAACATTATACTCTATACCATTCAAAAGCTTGGAGTCAGTATAGTTTTTCATTTTTTCAATAGATTAATTATAAAAATAATACTTTTATTTAGCAAGGATTCTTTAAATTGATCAAAAGTGTTGATAAAGATATTCATAATGTTACAAAAGATTTCTATTTTAGATAAATGCTGTTCTTCTGAACTTTCTATTCATCAAAATAGAAAGAAAGCTGAAAAAATAAAAAAATAAAAAATATTAGAACGATTTCTGAAGGATTACTTGACTAAAGTAATGACGCTAAAAATTAGGCTTTTAAATCACAGGAATAAATTATATTTTAAAATATATTCAAATAGAAAGCATTTATTTAAAATAGTAAACATATTTTTGTTGTACTTCGGATCAAATAAATGCAGGCTTGATGAGCAGAAGAGACTTCTTTAAAAACAATAAAAAATCTTACTGTTCAAAAGCATTTGACTGGTAGTGTATATAAAAAAAGGTGTAAAGGCTGCTTCAGAGGATTCGTCTAAAATAGTTTCCCTCTTTAAGTGCTGTACCAGTCTGAAGACATAAACATAAACATCTCTAACACACTCTCTCTTTAATGACCCTATATAATTACTGACTGCAGACCACAAAGTGAACATGAAACACCAAGACTAGTATATTTCATTTATTTTGACTGAGTAAAGAGAAAAAAGATGACAATAGACAATACTTAATTTTATAGAAAACTAATGAAACAACACAATGACAACAAGATGTTTACACTAAGATTAAGCAGCTAGCAGATCCAGACCCAAAGATGTAAAAAGTTGTGTATCCTATTGGTAGAGAAGATCAAGAAGACTATGAATGAATAGCGAGTCATAGTCATGTAGTGGAAGAAACAGCTTTCACTACAAAAGTAATATTTTCTCCCAGCACATTTGTAACCCTGGACCACAAAACCAGTTGCAAGTAGCACGGGTATATTTGTAGCAATAGCCAACAATTCATTGTATGGGTCAAAATGATTGATTATTCTTTTATGCCAAAAATCATTAGGATGTTAAGTAAACTTTCTAACATAATATATTGCCAAAAGTATTGGGACACCCCCTTCTAATGAAAAGGTTTGACTTCTTTAGTAATTTCCACAAGTACAAATCTTAATGTTTAAGCATGCAATGATATTCTAGGGGATTGTGTGCTTCTAATTTTATAGCAACAGTTTGGACAGGACCCTTTCTATTCTAACATGACAATCCCTTTGTGTATAAGGCAAGGTTCATAGTGAAATGACTGATTCAGTCAGTGTGCAAGAACTTGACTGTTCTGCATAAAGCCAAGTCCTAATCTCAGCTAAACACCTCTGGTGTGACTTTAAATGCAGACCTTGAGCCATGAACTCATCACCAAACACCAATGACTTGTACATACACTATGGACAAAAGTATTGGGACACCTCTTCTTTAGAACAGAAAAAGGCACTTCCAAAACTGTGGCAACAAAGATGGAAACAATTCATGTATTTATAAATTGCATTTCCATCTCTGTTGCAACCGTTTTGGAAGTGTCTAAAATGACTGTACCCATAGTTACAAGTCATTGGTGTTTGGTGATGAGTTTTTGACTCAAGCTCTGCATTTAAAGTCACACCAGAGGTGTTTAGCTTTGATTAGGACTTTATGCAGACCAATCAAGTTCTTCCACACTGACTGAATCAGTCATTTCTATTTGAACCTTGCTTTATACACAGAGGCATTGTCATGTTAGAACTGAAAAGGGTTGCGTTCAAACTGTTGCTATAAAATCAGATGCACATAATTCCCTAGAATATCATTATATGCTTAAACATTCAAATTTGTACTCATGGAAATTACTAAAGTAGTTAAACCTGTTTATTAGAAGGGGGTGTCCCAATACTTTTGGCAATATAGTGTATATCAAAAAAAAAATTGATTAGTAATATGCACTGCTAACAACTTCCTTTGGATAACTTTAAAGGCAATTTTCTCAATATTTTGATTTTTATGCACCCTCAGATTGCAGATTTTCAAATAGTTGCATCTCTGCCAAATATTGTCCTATTCTAACAAACCATACACCAATGGAAGGCTTGTTTCAAGCAATGTATACATCTAAATTTTTAAAAATCATCGCTTATGGCTGATTTTGTGGTTCAGGGTCACATTTACATAGGCAGCAACTTGAGTTTAAAAGTTTAAAAGTTTATATTCTCACCATGCACAAATCACCTGTGAAAGTAAAAAACTGTGCTGTTAAATCACAGTATATTGTATTGTTTGTGTTGGGTTACTACCAAACACAAATGCGTCACAGCTTTACCACCTTGATGACAAACTCTTGTAAACCCTTGTTATGCTGTCAGCATACTGTAGATATGTGTGAGCAAGTGCTCCCCGAAGGCATTTCATATTGAATAACATGCACGCCGTTTTAGAGGCAGGCCTACGTGCTGCATGCACGATGACTCCCTGTATACACAGATAATGGTTAAATTTTCTTCTCAAAGGATATTTTCCTCACACTTTCCTGAGTCACTCCACACATAGACAATACGTGTTTGCGTGTGACTCACAGGACTCTCACCTCGGCAGAGAGAGTGGGAAATGTGATGACTCCTAAATCGGATGGAGGTTATTAAGGCTGAAGAATGGCACACATTAACACTCTCCGCAAGAGCGCGAGTCGCCTCACTTTTTCCCACAGTAACACAATATGAATACAGTATCAAATTAATCTCACGGGTCTCCTTACTGAATGCCCTTGTTTTTCTTTTATATCAGCAAAATTTCATATTACACACGTGACCTGACTGTAGCAGAATGAAAATGAATTCTTATCATTGTTAGAATAATTTAGTCTAGCATTAAGATATGTGATTAAGTGATTGTGATAATTTTACCTGTGCATCTTATTTTGCAAAATATTATTAGCAAAGAATTTATTATATTCCAGTAAAACAAATATGCACTAACAAATTTGTAGTAAAAAAAAAAAAAATCACTCCAAAACGGCTTAATTTCACAGTTAATTACACTAAAACGACCAGTAATACAATAATATAAATGTGAACTTTTAAGTAGAAAGACTAATTTTTTTGTAAAATGTACTCCAATAATCTTTATTTGCAACTTCAAATATTTTATTTTTTATTTATTTTTGTACAGCATGTAAACAAATAGATTTTATGGATTAAAATGTGTGTGTGTGTTTTTTTTAATGGAAGAAGGAAATCCTTTTCTGAGTGAGCGACTTTTTATAGAGGTGTGAAAATTCCTCTGGAAGTGGTGCAAACATGCATTAACATACCAGCGCAAAGCCAAGGTTAGTGGACAGAGCTGTGCTCACTCATTACGTTAACAGTCCCCCAGGAAATAAATATCTATAACGCTTTCTACAGACCTCTAATAAGACGCGGGTAACAACCGCTCATTACAGAGGCTCAGGCCAGAGATTTACAAATCTCAGGAAAGTGCGGTTAGGCAGGTTCCCCCTACCTTGAAAACGGTTATTTCTTTAAGGGCGTCACAGGACGAGCAGTAAAGGCTTTGATTTATTCTTGGCGGCTGATAATTGCTAGTGTCTTGTCATCTGTCAGAAGGCTGAGATTTGGACGGTCCGAGGTGCAGATTTCATGCTCTCTCTGGGAGGCCATAAATCTCTCAGGGGCCCCTCGTAAATCAGAGGCTGCTGAGAGGAGCGCTGATCTCTTCCTGAGCCTGATTATTCAATGAATGCCGACTGTGAAAATATTTATTTCAAATTTCCATGGTGCTAACACATATTTGCAGATGCCTAGATTAAAACTGGCTTTTACACTGACATCTCAATCCTGAACAGAAATCAGGACAAGCATTGTCAATGTCAATGATCAATCAAAATTGAAAACACAATTAGCTTTACTTGTACAACAACTACAGATTAATATTTGTATTTTTATTGTTTTGAGAAAAATTACATATTGCTTTTTTTTACAGCTTAGAAAAATACACATATTTTTAGAGCATTTTCGATTTTTACAAAGATTATTAGGGCACATTTGATAAGAAAATACTATTTCAGTCTTTCAACTTCAAAATTTCACATGTTGAACATTTTGCAATTTTGAAAATTGTTTCTACACATTTTTAAGCGTATGTGTCTGCATATATAAAAGTTAATTTATTTTCAATGTTTTTTTTAAATTATTTTAAATTTGTTATGTTTAAAAAAGATATGAATATACTGCAATGATTATTTTTTATTTCTACTAATATTTTTGTATGAAATAATAATAATAGAAATATATACAATTCTTTTCTTTTTCAATTTCCTTGTTTCAATGTCACAAATTTATGAAATATCTTTAAAAAAATATATATATATATATATATATATATATTTTCCAATAATCCTGTTTATTATAATTTTTGTATAAACTTTAATTTAAAATATTAAAAAAATCAAATAACCAAATATATAGATACAAATATATTGCAATGATTTTTTTTATTTCTACTAATATTTTTCTACTAAACACACACACATGAAAAAAAAAATTATATATATATATATATAATTATTTTTCATTATCGTCACATTTTCTTGTTTCAATAATAAAATATATATGAAACATCTTTTAAAAAAAATATTGCAAAAATCCTGTTTCTATTTATTTGTATAAATTAAAAAAAATGTAAAATATCCATTTAAATATATTTATAGATACAAATATATTGCAATTATTTTTTTTATCTCCACTAATATTTCTCTACTTAACACACACGCAAAAAAATGAAATTATAAAATATGAGTTTAAATATTAAAAATACATAAAATGTCTTTTAAAAAATATCTGTATTACAAAAATCCTGATTCTCATTATTATTTTTTTGTATAAATTGTAATTTAAAATAGCAAAAATTAAAATAAAATAATCATACAAATTCATATATATATTGTATGTTAATTTTATATTTTAACTAATACTTTATAATTATACTATTACATGTATATTTTACTGACATTTGTTTATTCATTTACATAAACATAATGTGTTTATATATATATATATATACTAATTTTACATTTTAATTAATACTTATTATATTAATAATAATAATACTACATTTTTTCAGTGTATAATGTATGTGCATATATAAAAGTGTATTCATTTTCAATGTTTGTTTGTTTGTTTATTTATGTATTATTTTTTTTTACAATTTAGGTGTATTTAAAAATGCCTTTTTTATATTAGTTTTGATTATATCTAGCAAATAGAAAAAAAGCAGATAGAAAAATTACAGATTCATCAAGAAAATGTACATTAAAACAAATAAATACATGTCTAATTAATGTGTGATCGTTTTTTTCCGCCTTTAAACTTTGAAGTAATTATGATTTAAAAATGTAATCATATTATAATCATACTGACATTGAATATAGCATTTGTCCTCATATTTCTAGAGCACAATTTCCTGAATTTCCTTTCAGTTATTAACATCAAATTATGCCCACACTGCATATGCTCAATACAAACTTAGCTTCTTCCTAGCTTCTTATGGTGAAAAAGACAAACAGTCCTAAAGCAACAGCACTCTCACTCTAAACTGTCCAACTGTGTAATTGTTTTAGGGTATGGCGTCAATCAGCCTAGACAGCCTCCATAAAAGAGAAGCAGAGGAAGAGGCCAGACCTCTCATTCTGTCTGTCTTTTTACCATACACTAACTCAGGACAGGCTGGAAACCTCAAAGTGATTCATTTATCAATTATTATTATTAACACCAAATAATCACAAGAGAAAGCACATTTTTGAGACATTACACTACACAGACTGGGACGATGACAGCTATTCTTGGTATGACAAACTGTCAGCGATGCTTGCACTGAACTATTGACTTACAGCAGCCGTTGTTCTTCAGATTAGAGAGCATGATGAAGCAGGACATGATCAGGCTGCGGGCAGTGAAAGGACATAGATCGGTAAAGATACAGACCAGATTCCCCGTTGCACAACCTGAAACATGACCATCACGCAATCTGTCAAAAACAAAGCAAACAAAAGTATGCGTTCCCCCTGTCAGTGCTAAACACAGTGTGTAGGGGTGTGCTCCTGAATCCATGTTATAATTGTCAAATACCTGCTCTCTTTTTGCGGCCTTTGAAGTCCGAGTTTCTTTCTGCTCTTATCCTCGGGTGCTGTTCGGACTTGATTTATGGTTTGTTACAAAGACACTCAAATTATACGGCCCACAAGGCCCAGCACCAACACAGCGCCGAGATCGCACCCTGGAGATGATAATTGTATCCGTGGACAAATGTAAATAATGGATCGCAAGTCCTTCACACATGAGAGGAAATCCACAAAATACTAGTTATTTGATAAATGTACAATTTGTCATGAGCACTAACAGACAAATTTAGATTGAACTACCTGTGTGATTAATCACAAGACACAGCGGGAATCTACTACGAGACACTGCCCTTGAAGACCAGCACAAGTTCAGCCATTATCACTGACACAAAGAGCTGAAATCAATCTCAAATAATTCTGAAGTGTCATAAAAAAAATTGTAAATTAACAACAAATAAAATGTGCATTACAGGGTTGGAAATTAACGAGGGCTTCTTCTTTTTCTAAGGGGCAAAAAATATCCCTGCGCAATTAAACAACATATTACGGCTGTCGCGATTTAAAAAAGAAAAGTGTCAATTCACAGAATTACATTTAGATTCGCTCACACTGCATCCGATTGCATTTATGAGTTGTTTTGTGCAGCGCTGAGTCTTATAACCAATCAAACATGTTTCTGTTGAACTTAGGAATGCAATGGCCAATCAGAGGCACTTGGATTAGTCAGTGCTGAAAACGTCGGAGTGCAGAAAAAAAACAGTGCAGAGATGATGTAAATAAAAGATTAATTTTGTAGCTTCGAAAGCTTTGCATAACTTGTTTGTCTATGAAGCCAGAATGTGACGTGAAAACAAAAATGTTTTATATTGTTTTCTATATCATATCATAATCATGTTTACATCATAATAATCATTATTACAATATAAAGAGCAACAATCTACAATAATGATTTCTGTCATATTATTGCAGCCCTATGAGCTCCTGTTTTTTACATGTATAATTTAGATACAATTTTAAACAGTCTATTGTTATTGACAACTGTTTAAAATATTGATTAAAGTAATTGGGTAAATTGAAGTATTTAACATTAAAGACAACATAGTATGTTTTTTATTATAAAATAATTTTATAAAAAATAAGGTGATTATAAAAATTGGCCTCACAAATGTAAAAAAATGGCCCTGGAAATCAATTCCAGGGTGGTCATATTGTCCCTTAATGGAAAAGTTCATTTCTGACCCTGGTGCATTACATACAAAACATTTCAACTTGCATGTATTAAATATATATACACATATACTCAAAAGAATGGTATAATTAATTAAAAGATTTTTCTTGTATGTCTTTGAAAGAAATCTCTCATGCTGACCAAGGCTACATTTATTTGATCAAAAATACAGTAAAACAGTCATATTGTGAAATATTACAATTTAAAATAAATTTTAAAATATATTTTAAAATGCAATTTATTCTTGTGATGGCAAAGTTGATTTTTTTAGCAGTTATTTCTCACGTTTATAGCGTCACATGATCCCTTAGAAATTATTGTAATATGCAGAATTAATAAAAATTTTTGAACTGGTAGTGTATATATAATGTAAATAATATAATAAAAATATTACACAAAGTTATACTACATAAATGAAACATTGAACAAATGAAACAAATCAATTTTTTTTTTTTATATTAAACTTTATATAAAGATGATTCACAAATAACGACAATGATTTGATATACCACTATACCACTTCTTTATGCAAAATGTGTGTAAAATGGCTGTATCTAATTTGCATATTAATTTGTTTTTGGGGAAACATAAAATGAAAAAACAAGTGTAATAATGGGAGTAATAATGGGCAACATTTATAATAATATCTAATATTTCCTAGCAATATTTAAATACAATTTCTTTCCCTATTCACTTGTTGTGTCTCCCAAAATGTGCAATAAACATGCTTTAAGTCCTGGTGTCCTCTACAGTGGACGTATGAAATTGATGTCCTGTTAAGTCATATTTTGATTTGAAACCCCATAATATTTCCCTGAGATGTTGTTTTATGACAAACAATTAGAAAATGAGTCAGATTTAAATGATCATCACAAAAAATTATCATATTTCCATAAGGGTGTTACATTTGATCACTAAATTAATGTCAGCCATTTTTAAAGAGCAAGGAGAGGAAGTGGTCATGGTAAAATGTCCAAACATCTTGTATCTCTGAAAAGCCCTGAATGTGCTCTGTACAGGACATCCAGGACTTCACTAATCACTAAAAGACGACAAAACTCCACAGCTGGTAGACAGGAGGATATATGAAGTACAGTATATACATATAAACAATCATATACATAAAAAGCATTTAAAATAAAACAAATCGATTTATATAGTAAATATTAAAATTATATACATTATATATACACTAATTATATAAATTATATGATGAACTACTAACCTTACACATCCACTAAAAGCTTTGGGCCCAGGTGGTTAAAAGTAAATAAAAATAAATAAATAAAAATTAAGATGAAGATGAAGTCTAAAATCATGTTTTAAGATGCCAGTTAGTCATATTTCTTTGCATCTGTGCCTGTACTTTCTCTGTCTCGGCCTTGCCACAGTTCAAGGTCAACCTGCCCTCCTTCAAGGGTGCAAAAAGCTCATTCCTTATCTCTGATTCTGATAAATGATGCTGTGACGTAATGTTTTCATTTTTTCTACACTTTATGAGAAGCACAAATCTAACACATACTCAGTGTCTGTGTCTTTATTTGTCTGTGTCTGAGTTTTACTCACTACTTCATGGCCTATACGTGGTTGTGAGGATCCTGCAGCAGAAGGCGTGTCTGGGGAGGGAGTAGCTGAATTTGCCTTGGGGAGCTCATAAACACCAGCATTTCTCATAGGTGACTGTACCATGTGACTCCCAAACGAGGTGCTTTAAAGAGCGGCCCGACCTGTTGAGAAACATCACATCAGGTAATCATAGGTCGTGTGAGAAAGCCTCTCAGCAAAGGAAATCGATGACACTGGAAACAGTCTGCAGGTTCTCCATGGCGAGCAGAAGCAGCTTCACCAGCTCTGAGTTCTCCGAGGAGGAACTAGACGGGAGTCTTCAAGGGTCCGAGGAGCTGGACAGCAGCGACGGCAGCAGCTCGACAAGTTGTTACCCCAATAGCACCCTAAACGAGCCAGAAGAGAGACAAAGCAAGAAACGCAGCAGGCCGGTGCGCTCCAAAGCACGCAGAGTGGCGGCCAACGTAAGAGAGAGGAAACGCATCATGGATTATAACCAGGCCTTCAACGCGCTCCGGGTGGCTCTGCATCACGACCTGAGCGGAAAGCGTCTGTCGAAGATCGCCACGCTCCAAAGAGCCATCAATCGGATCTCGGCTTTGTCTGTCTTCCTAACTAACAACCCACCAGCAAGTGTGGCAAAGTCCTGCAGCCACCTTGAGTGTCACGGTCAGCTGGGCAGCTTGTGGCAGGAGCCATCGCCGTCGCCTCCTGTCCGCCTCGAATCCCAGAACTTCCTATCCTGGCATCAACCGCTCAGCCACCATATACAAAACCCCTTGCACAGACTGTCGTCAGAGCCTCACTCTTTCACAAGCCCTGCTTGTCCGCCTTCCCCTCACTACTCGTGTTTCTCTCCTGACACCCAGCTTTATCCTTCTAGTGACATGGCAAGCTCATCCAGGTATGGACGGATAGGTGACGTCGGGGCATATCAAACAGGAGTTTGGGGCTCTTGTGGGCCAAATCATATAGACAATTACGGGGAACCACTGCAGACACTCCCTCTGTCCTGGCATGTGGGGTACCTACAGGACGCTGGGCCTCAGCACTGCTACAACACACTGTGATACACACTTGTGGACTCTTGAAGACTGTCAAAGGCACAACTGAGAGCAAAAACTGTGAAAACCACCTGCAAACAGGTGCATTTCTGATTACCGTTTGGAAATATTGTACATATTTTGAATGTAATTATAATTAGAGTTATTTGCATTAATAGAAACATATATGTGAAGAGCATATTATATGTGATTTGCACAAGTTTTAAGGAAAAGTATGTAAAAAAACTCTTTGTGCATTAAGATGTTTGCATTTCACCGTAATAAAATATGCAAAATAGCAACACGCTGACTTGACTTCATGCCAAAGTTAAGCATTTAGAGAATATTTTTGTTTACGTACGTAGCAATTAAGTGCATTGTGTGTTTGTGTGCATGCACAGACAAAGTCTGTCACTTGTACTCATTTCCGAAAAATGGAGCTTTGATCTTGCATGACCTGCTCATTCTGTTCATAACAGGATGTAAAAACATTCTGATGTAGCAAGGGTTAACAGGAATCCCATTCATGCTTGAGTCTCAACGAGTATTTGTGCACATGAGCATGCTAGTATTTTCAGTTAGTTAATATAACTTAATTCAGAATGATTCACACCATATTGTTTCAATCTGAAATAGCTTTGCTTTTTCACATTTAGATTTTATTAATTTAACATGTAATTTTATTCATAGCAGTTTGAAAAATGAGGAATAAACAAATCATTTATAAGCATGTAACACGAAAAGTGCTAAATTACAAAGCTTCCAAGCTTGCTCTGCGTAATACAAGCTAAAACAGAGGGGAAAAAGCATATATTATTTATTTTAAATGTATTAGTGTTTAATAATATATAAACCATGCATCAACATAATTGCTAAGATAAAAACAAAAAAAGACTGTAGTACTAGCTAATATAGAATAGTACAATCAGTTAAAATATTTTTTCTATTTTCTATTTAAAGATTTTTCCTTAATACCTTCATAGCAATGCTAATATACAGTTGACGTGAAAAGTTTACATACACCTTGCTGATTCTGCAAGAATCTCTTAGTTTTTTATTTAGTACTGACCTAAATAAGATATTTCACATAAAAGATGTTTTTATATAGTCCACAAGAGAAAATAATAGTTGAATTTATAAAAATTACCCCGTTCAAAAGTTTACATACGTTTGATTCTTAATACTGTTGTTACTTGAATGATCCACAGTTGTTGTTGTTTTTTTTATAGTAAAAAAGTTTTTTTTTAGTTTAGTGATAATTTGTCACGAGTCCGTTGTTTGTCCTGAACAGTTAAACTGCCCAGTGTTCTTCAGAAAAATCCTTCAGGTCCCACAGATTCTTTGGTTTTTCAGCATTTTTGTGTTTTTGAACCCTTACCAACAATGATTTTTTGAGGTTTTTGAAGTTTACACAACCCCGGCTCTTAATACATTGTGTAATAGTTGCATATGAGTCCCTCAGTTGTCCTCAATGTGAAAAGACGGGTCTAAAAATCATACAGACATTGTTGGAAAAGGTTCAAATACAGAAAAATGCTGAATTTCTGAGAAACAGCGGACTGTTATAGTCAACAACTATTTTCTCTTGTGAACTACATGTAAACATCTTTTATGTGAAATATCTTATTCAGGTCAGTACTGAATAAAACAAGCATTTTGTATGATCCCTCTTATTTTGATAAAATAATTAACATTTGGCAGATTCTACAAGGTGTATGTAAACTTTAGACTTCGACTGTATATGTTTAGAATGCATCAACATGCACTCTTTTTTCAGCTTAGCAGTTTTTTTTAATATATACCCATTTATTTGAACATTGTATCAGTGTAACTTACTTGTAGTTGTAATATTATTATTTGCAATATATTTAAAATACCAGGTGTGATTTTTTTTTTATGTTATTCATGAATACATTTTTTACCAATGCCATATATCCCTTTTTAATTCTGTAGAAAATTCAGGGTCAGTCATGGACTTTCCGTTGATCTTGTTAAAAACTATTAACTATTTTAAAAAAGAATATTAATAATTCAGTCAAGTGCTGATGGAGAAGGTGAGGGACTAACCTGCTCCGGTGGAGTTGGAAAGATCATTCCACTAGTGGAGGTAAAGCTTTGAATATAGTTTTTGAAATATGAGTGGGACCCCCAGGTGAGGGCCATCCTCAGAGTAGATCAATCTAAACACTGTTAATATTAGACCATTAGCATGTGCTTGGGGACAGATTTATGACCTCACAGGAAGGAAATGCAAGCTCTACCCATAGAGAGACAGCAAGAGAGAGAAAAATCCCCCTTGGTCTCTTTCCGGCAGCCCTGTGGCGACTGATCGTGCGCCGGGACTTTCTTGGGGAGACCTGCAGGTGTGTCCGATCGGGCTACACAAACAAGGCTGAGGGTGAGAGAGAAGAGGGGACGGATTGATTGTCTTCCTCTTATTTCATCCACAGACATGAATCATGGAAATCCCTGACTCACGCCAAACGTGCTGAGTGACGTTGACGATGAATGTGTTGAGTGATGGTGACAACATGTCTGTCGTCCTACCTGTTGTGGCAGCGGGCCAGTCAGGCTTCATTTGAACACATCAGCAGGTTTATATGTTGTTTTCTACGGTGAGCAAATCTTTCCCATCAATCCGGATATTGCTCATTTGATCCGATGCATTTGTCATATCTGTCAGATGAAGATCTGTTTAACAGTTTAAATCGCACCAGGTAAAATAATCACCTGCTCAATGGGTGCATTCGGACACTAGAGGGCAGCACATTATTTTTGCAGACTGGACAATGGCAGGACTGTCTGCCATTTTCTAAAAAAAAAGTATAGACACTTTTTTTTATAAGACACTTATTCCTCGGCTGGGATCATGTAGAGCCCTTTGAAGCTGCATTGAAACTGCAATTTGGACCTTCAACACTATATGGAAAAAAATCCTTGAATACTTTCCTCAAAGACAGACATGAACATCTTGGATGACATGGGGGTAAGTAAATTATCAGGAATTTTTTATTCTGGAAGTGAACTAATCCTTTAAGGGCTTTCTAATGCAGCTCAGACAGATGAATGAGCTTATGAGCATTTGTAATGCAGAGTTTTGAATGGAGTGAGTCATCCATGGCACAATAACACCTCTCACTCATAAACTTTACCAACTTAAAACCCACGCTGATCTGCCAGACCAGGTCGGGCCGGGCCGCACCGCCCCCATGACGTCTGCGGTGGGTACTGTTGACAGGAGAATGTGCAGAGGAGCACATGCCAAGACACTGAGCACATGAGAGAGAGAGATGGCAGATGACTCACCTGTAGCCTCTTTACTGCCTGCTAATGATGGGAGACAAAAGCTGCAGGCGGTTAAAATTTGATAGCAGAGGTTAGCGTTTATGACCATTTTGATGGCACTTTGACGGACACCGATTTGGTTTTGGACCAGAGTAGAGGCATGTAATTAGAATAATGCTCTGGGACAGTGTCCGTGATCCACCAGTGTTGGCATGCAGCATGCTGTTCAACTGGATATTCATGTCATATGCTGTGATCTGCGTTCTTACTATCATACACATACACCAGCAGGTGGTAACAGAACACCATAGCTGAAAGAACCACTTCCAAAACCAACCGCTGTATTGTGTTTAACCCTGTATAGCCTAGAAAAATAAAATGTTTTGAAACAGCATTTTGTAAATGTGTTTTCTGTTGAACATCATATTAGATACATCAGGCTTTTCATATTGTATGACATATGGTAGGAGAATATGGACCTCACATCTGAGGAAGAAAAATAAAGCTCAAACAGAGCAAAAGTATGCAATTTGGTGCAGTTACTGATGTTTACAGTTGAAGTCAAATGTTTACATACACCTTGCACAATCTGCAAAATGTTAATTATTTTACCAAAGTAAGATGGATTATACAAAATGCATGTCATTTTTTTATTTAGTACTGACCTGAATAAGATATTTCACATAAAAGACGTTTAAATGTAGTCCAAAATAAATAAAACTGTAGAGAAGTGAAAATTGTAAAATTGTAGAAAATGACCCTGTTCAAAAGTTTACATACACTTGATACTTAATACTGTGTTGTTACCTGAATGATCCACAGCTGTTTTTGTTTGTTTGTTTGTTTAGTGATAGTTGTTCATGAGTCCCTTGTTTGTCCTGAACAGTTATACTGCACACTGTTCTTCAGAAAAGTCCTTCAGGTCCTACAGATTCTTAGTTTTTTCAGCATTTTTGTGTACAGTATTTCAACCGTTTCCAACAATGACTATATGATTTTGAGATCTGAGGACAACTAAAGGACTCATATGCAACTATTACCGAAGGTTCAAATGCTCACTGATTGTTCAGAAGGAAACATGATTCATTAAGAGAATTTGGAATTTGAAGATCAGGGTAAATTTAACTTATTTTGTCTTCTGGAGAACATGTACTCTATGTCTTCTGTAGCTTCTGAAGGGCAGTACTAAATGGAAAAACATATGTACATATAGGCAAAATAGTAAGGTGATATTTAAAAGTAGGTTTTTCACATCTTCTCAATCATTTAACGGTTTGATTAATAGCAGTAGTTCTAGAGGCAAAGTTGTTCGGATTGAGGAGGTCTATTGTATGTAATGATTATTACATATATGTGTGAAAATTTGCACAATAAACAATTGTTTCCGCCCTTGAAAAATGCGGTATCACCCTCCAGTGGCCGATTTCTTTCAAATTTCTCACAGACCTTTAGAGTCAAATAGGCCCGCCGAGTTTCATTTTAATCGGCCTCTAACCTTGGCTAATAGGTGCTCAAATTTCATCAGTCTATGACGGCCATGTTTTTTGAGATACACAAATGTTCTTATAGACACTTATGGCACTTTGGACCAAGACCATGAATACAGATTTTCACATCGATAAAATAAACAGTTGCGTAGTTATGATGATATCTCAGTTCATGCAAAAGTTATAGCCGTTTTAGTAAAGATGGCCCTGCCCCTTCCAAATGTTTTGGCTTCCCTTTATGATGGAGAGTGGAAAGTTATTATTTTTGTTTTTATATATATATATATATATATATATATATATATATATATATATATATATAATTAATGATATTCACTTTGCAGAGAATCTTTTTGCACTGGTTTGGTTCCAATTGGGTGAAATACCTAGGACTAGTCTGCAAAAGTAGGTTTTTCAAAAAATGCTTAAAACCTGAAAATTTCACCTGAGGTGAATCTGAATGGCATGCGTTTTGTCCGGCATGAGCCAAGGAGTTCAACAACATAAGACACTTGAGTCTGTGACTGACGGTTTAGGAGTACTTTTGATTGCTGTAGTGTCCCCGTTAGGCTGATTGGGGCGAACCTTGTTGATGTTGTAGACGGTGTAAGTACTACCATCCCTCCAAGTTTCAATTTTCTACGACCTGCGGTTTGGTCTGCCTGATCAGTTTTACATGGGCATTGCTGATCCTTGGCCATTCTAACAATTACAATAGGGTTTCAGCGCTGTGTTTGAACCCCTAAAAGCTGAAATCTATTAGTTAAAAAAAGTACATGAAAGTAGTAGAAGTTGGGGGGAAAAAAACACCCAGCTTCATTTACATTTTACATTTTTGGCAGATGCATTCATATAAAGCATTCTTTTTCCACTGCCAAAAAACATATTTCTCCACTGCTCTGAAAAGCTAGCCTGGCTAACGCCAGACCACGTTATGACTTCGTCATGATTCGTGGTCTAGGAACCACATATTCATTTTCTCGTATTTGAGGCGTGGTTTACGAATGCCCAGAGCCGTTTATTGGACGCTACGAATGTCTATCAAATGCGCCTGTGCGTAGCTCATAGCCAATCGTTTCAATCATACCGGATGACGTATACAGAGCGATGGTTTAACGCCAAAAGTTGCTCTTTTTTCAAAATAAACTTGCGTTCTAAACTACTTAGAACACTAAGGGGCCGTTCACATGTCGCGTCTTTTGCGCGCTAAAGTTCGTTATTTCAAATGTAGACAGGCGGTATGCACGCGCATAATGGAAGCGACGCGCTCGCGTTTTCCATGCGCAAGCTACAGAGCGGTTTGGAAAGGAGAAAGCGACGCGCCTAGCGTTTTCCACACGTTTTTAGGCGCGACATGTGAGCGGCTGCATCGAATGATAACTTGCTGCCATGCTGGATCCATAGTTACAAAACAAACCGCTTCGGTGAGTCGCATAGAATGCGTCATCGTCTTGCTGCTCCCTCCCCGTTCTGTGATTGGTTCCCTATCTGAGGTGAAAATTTGGTCCATGGTTTCCATGCTACCTTCCCAGCATGAATAAAATCGCGCTGCGCGGAAGGCAGCATGGGGACACCCAGGCTACTGAAAAGCATGAATTTAACTTACATTTATGGCTTAGCTGACTGGCTTAAAAATTAGTAAAAAAGGAGTGTCCATGGGCAAAGATGTCAGTATTGTGCCCACCAAGCAACTGCCATGGAGGTGTATTGGAAAGCTACAGACAGCATTTTCCTACAGAGCTCCTACACTGTAATCCCGAATAAGTTGACAAAACTCAAAAAATTTGAGGTAATCAGTTACATCAAATTTTTTAAGTTATGAAATTTCCAATTTTAAGTAAGCAGAAACACCTAGTTTTGTGTTTGTTGTACTCATGCAAAATACTTTCTTCTTACTTAAAATACCCAAGTTAACCTGCTTATCCATTTTGATAGCATTTAACTTAATTTGTTTAATTTTCCCAACTTTAAATACTTAGTCACCCAGCTCATACGTTTTGATAGCAATTTAACTTTTCCATTTTGTGTTTCATAAATTAAATTAACCAAATTCTAATTCTGTAAACACTATAAGTGTATGAAAATGCATCTGTAATTTCAAGCAAACACACAATACCATTTTTGACATTTATTTTTAAACAAAAATGTCCAACAGGTAATACCAACAGGAATGTTTACAGTAAACATGCCTTCTATAAACATACAAATTTCTTAAAACAGTTTGACAGTAACAGATTTACAATAAACACCATTTTAAAATTAATAAAGTATTCACAGAATACAAATACAATGGAAAAAAAATAATAATACTGTCTTTCTACGGTGTTCTATTTGATAAAACAAATAAACATGACACCTGTAAAGGGTGAAAATTCCCAGGGGAAAAAAAAAAAAACATTCAGGGACAAGTAATGCACAAAACCCAGTATGACAAACACATTTTTGGAAGAATTATTTTGTAAAATATTTTTTAACAGAATTTTACATGACCTACTTTGTTTAAACATAAGAGCTTAATAAATAAAAATACATTAAACTACACTTAGAAAAAAAAAAAAAAAATTCAGTCTAGGACAGTAACTATCAAATGGTTATATATATGAATTCAGTGTTATAAGGATAGTTAACCCAAGGCTAAAATTTATGTCACTTATTCACTCTTCACTTATTCCAAAGCTCTTTTAGTTTGTTTTTTCTGTAGATCAAAAAAAAAAAAAAAAACCTGAAAACCTGTAACCATCGACTTCCAGAGTATTTGTTTTTCCTACTATGAAAGTTAGTGGTTACAGGTTTTCAGCTTCCCTCAAAATAATTTGTGTTCAACAGAAGCAAGAAATTCAAACAGGCTTGGAAAAAGTGATGAGCAAGTGAATGAAAGAATTTGAAGTTTCCCTATAGATTCTAAAATGCACTCTTACCAATTAAAGGTACAGACATGTTTTTAAAGTTACTGCCCCAGTGCCAGCCTTACGTAAACAAACAAACAAAATATAAGTAGCTCTACATCAACTCTTTCTTTAAAGGGATAGTTAACCCAGAAATTAAAATGTGATGTTTATCTGCTGACCCCCAGGGCATCCAAGATGTAGGTGACTTTGTTTCTTCAGAAGAACACAAACGAAGATTTTTAACTCAAACCGGTGCAGTCTGCCAGTCAAATAATGACAGTGGATGGGCACCAGACCTTTAAAAGTAAACAAAAACATGCACAGACAAATCCAAATTACACCCTGTGGCTCGTGACGATACACTGATGTCCTAAGACACGAAACGTTTACAGAACAGTATTGATATCATTTTTTACCTTTGATAAACAGCCACGTCAATCTGTCCTGAGCACAAGATTTTCGTCCAACTCGTTACATGTGAACGCGCTCTGGCGTAGTATACGCAAACACCGCAAGGCGAAATCGGTGAAAAGTCCCGAATGAGTTTGCTCAAGCAAGCGTAATCTTTTAGCTTTAAATCAGGATACGCACAAGTAATTACCATTTTGAATAGCCGCTATACCCACAATCTCTGTGCACCGTGTAAACAATGACTGTCGTATACACGCGACAGATCGCTTCCGGCGTTTGTGTATTCTACGACAGAGCGCGTTCACATGTAACGAGCCGGATGCTATACTCGTGCTCAGGACAGATGGACGTGGCTGGCTATCTTCACGAGCTGCAGGGTATAATTTAGATTTGTCTGTGCATGTTTTTGTTTACTTTTAAAGGTTTGGTGCCCATTCACTGGCATTATTTGACTGGCAGACTGCACTGGTTTGAGTTAAAAATCTTTGTTTGTGGTCTGCTGAGAAAACAAAGTCACCTACATTTTGGATATCCTGGAGGTAAGCAGATAAACATCACATTTTCATTTTTGGGTGAACTATCCCTTTAATGTTTGCACGCTAGGAGACAGTTTTCCATCATCCATGCAGAGTAAAACTTTTTGCACAAATTCAAAAGTTTTGGCAAGTCCTTAAGAATGTTTTAAGTGAAGAGCATACATGAATCCAAACAAGACAAGAAAGGCCTCTGGATGTTGGCTATGGGTGGTGACCACTTCATTCTCCAGGACAACTGAGACCCTCACTGGATCGTAATGGATTGGAGCAGCAGCATTTTCATGGACAACTGTAACTGGGGGCCACTGGAGCATCCTCAGGATTATAAATCTAAAAAATAAAATTTAGAGATGTGTTATATTCACGTTAGTACATTATCAATATGACATGATTCATCAACTAATGGTGACTACAAATATGTTAGTAAGTAAAGGTTGCCCCACAGCCTTCATCTTTGCAATAGAACATGCATAATTGTAAAAACAATGAATGAAGACTTACCAGGGTGGTCCTAAAAATGTCCTAAGTCTTAAGCAGCAAAACGGAAGACCTAGTCCATCGTCAATTTACATCATGCAGTTCCTGTAAAGATGAAAACAAGAAGAGGAAAAAAAACAACATCTAAATATCTGAAATAAAGAAAATCTAATTATATTTTAAAGAACACTGTAACATATGACACTAACCATACCTGCTCATTATGAACTTTCAAAACATTAGCTAGGGTATCTGCTGTCTTGCCCATCTTGGATGCTTTTTGCCTTAAAATGGACATCAAACGGGAAACACATTGGTACTCTGCAAACAGCTAAATCAGACAAAAGACAATTTTATAAAACAAACCCACATCAGAAAATATATAATAATCACTGGTGGCTAAACAGAGCATCTTCAGAAACGGATTGTTCTAGTGTACACAGACTACATTTAAATGAAATGTTTGTCTGACTTTGACATGTGCCAGTATCTACTACATGGTTTCTATGCAAGTGAGTTTTGAGTGAACTGTGTGTTGGAAATGTGCAGGGACAATCAGGATAGACACATGGCAGTGGACTTACTTTAGAGCAGATGCTGTGCTTTACTCTTTAGTGTCTGAGGAGTTGGACTCTGGAATGATAGATGTTTATACACAATTTGCACTTCAAGGCCATTATCTTACTTGAAACCTATAATAGAAAAAAAAAACAAAAAAACAACAACATGTGAGTGAAAATAGTATTAGTACGCAGTATATAAAAGTTTTAGTTTCATGCTGTATATAAAATATATATACACTGACAAAAGATTATATTTTATTTGATTCAAATAGTTAGTATTAGCATGCAGTATAACAAAAATAGTTATGCTGTAAATAACAAAATATTATACACAGACAATATATTCTATGTAATAAGTCTACCTTAAAAAGTGGCCCAGCACCGTCACTTTAAATCAAATATAAAATAAGCTTACATTTAATTTCTTCAGAGAATCTCACTGACACTGAAATAAAATTATCTTATTGGCCAGCAAGCTTCTGTGCAGGTTGAGATTATTTCAGGATTCAAACACTTCCTCTAGCCAAATTTATATAAAAAAATAAAGTTTGCTGATTTCAAAACACTGCAGAACATTTATGCCTTTAACGTTTTCTATCGGAAACATAAATATTAACACGTATTAACAAATGCATGATATTTAACGTTAACATCCTAAAGTGGCGCTAAATGTGTTTTCTTCCATGCAAGCTGCACAAACGAAGTATTTCAAAATAAAAATCCATTTTGTGGATAACGCAGTTTTAAAAATAAGTTCGGCATAAATTATTTAATTTCAATTTTACCTGAATTTACAAACATTGTGCTGGTCAGTAACAGCTCCCAACACTGAACTAACGTTAAAAGTTTATCTTATTAACCAACAAGGCAAGCTACAGCGCGGGCTGAGGAGGAGCTTCCTCGCGCCAAGATTTAAACAGGGCTAAACGCGTAGTCTTTAATGCAACACATCTAAACGCATTCTGACTAACTGTAAATTACTTTTAAATCTTACTGTGAATATATGGATTAAAACACTTACTTAAGATTCATAGGATTTGTATATTTGGATATTTTACTTACTGTAGTGTGAAGCGAGGCCGATCCGCCATCTTGGAAAGAACGAACGATGCATGAGCGCGGGCAAGACAATTTACGTGAACCTGGATGACGTCATACGCAAAATCACAAGGCTGAAAGATTTTGAGTTAATAAAACTTTAAAGAGACATTTTGTCTAAATTAAACCAGCAAAATTTTTCAGCTTACTTAAAAAGTTTAATTTTTACAAACTCATTAATAAGAAAAAAGTTCTAAATACTCATAAAAGTTAATTAATATAAACTAATTGTAATTATTTAAGTTAATACAACTCAGTTCAATTAATTAGTTACAGCATTAGGGTTTACAGTGGAAGTAATATTATAGACTCACCACAGTCAGACAAAATCAGGATTTCCCAGAATCCCTTGAGCATTTATATAGTTGTTTATCTATCATATTGAGTTAAATGTCAGCGGTTAACACAGCTTTGAGTGTCAGGCCTGGGAAGTGCAATAACTGATCTCTGCAGTGATTTCTGCTGTCTGCTCTGTTGAATTTGCTCACTGCTGGGATTATGAGAAATTCAGCCCCTCAAGTTCTGTCCATGTCAACTGCTGTCTCCCACTCCCTCTCTTTCATCACATTTCTCTTTCTTTCCACATCATTGCCCCTTTCCTCATCCCAAACTCTTATATAAACTCCTCTAGTTTATCTCATCAGTCCAGTCTCAAGCATCTCTTGGATTTGTACTTGAGGTTTCTATATGAACTCGTTTTCATGCATAGTGAGTCTCTGCGCATGTTGGCTCTGTCTGATAAATACAATAAATCTCAGAACTGGTCTGCATGAAAATCAATTTATCCAATGCAAACTGACATTAAGAGTTAAATCATATACCATTCCATAACCTTGACCTTTTAAGCCCTTGCTACAGACTCTCCTGTGAAGAAAAATAAAAATAATCTATATTTACTACATCTGTAGCGTTTTTCCCCATCTGAATTTCTGAGGGTTATTTGGTTTCTTCTGAAGGTTAAATAGGGGTTATTTGAATATCTGAGTATTTGGTAGAGCCACGTTATGCAGAAACAAAGATTCATTGTTGTTTTTGCAAATAAAATCGTTTCAAACATTCAACTTCCTATTACAAAGACCGATGACACGAATTACGGAAATTCACACATCAGGAGGCTTATAGTGCCAATAATGTGGTATTCATTAAAAAAGCCCATAAAAACTGTAATCACCAACATAAATATGGCAGGCTACAAAAAAAAAAAAAAAACTTCTCTCGAAATCCCCTCCTTATAACCGCTGAATGAGTTTGATGCGAAAAGAGAATAGACCCGTGGAGAGAGATTCTCATCAGCATGAGCATCAGTTAATGAATCAATCTCATGTTAACACGCAAATCTCACTCATCAGAGACATTAGTGCGAGTCTGCCCCGTTCAAACATCCAAATCCCAGCAGTTGAGTATTATTATCACATAACCATTAATGAAAATGATCATTGTGTGTACGTTTAATACAGAAAACAGTAAAAATCCATCTGTTTTATTAGCTAATCATAATCTTGTAGTCGAGAATTCTTCCCTACCAGGTCAAATCACTTGAAGAACGCCCATTTTAAAAGCCGACTACAGAATTGCTGAATCTAAAGAGCAAATAACTCTTTCAGAAGGCGTTCTGAATAGGTTATGAGTCAAGTATGTCTTTAAATTCAGGGTTTTCTGTTTACAAAATACATGTTTTTGCACCATCAAGTATCCTGTCATGTTCTTGCTCAACTTAAAGAGATGAAATGAAAATTCTGTTATTAATTATTCAACCTCATGTTGTTCCAAACCCATAAGACCTTCATTCATCTTCAGAACACAAATTAAGATATGTTTGATTAAATCTGAGAGCTTTCTGACCCTGCAATAACAGCAGCGCAACTGACACGTTTAAGAAAGGTATAAGAACTTTGTTAAAATAGTCCATGTGATACCAGTGGTTCAACTGTATTTTATGTCTTCACTACCTTTCTGGGCCTTAAACCTCGGACTCGAGTCCCAAATTTGATGACATGTGACTTGACTTGACATAATCAAAGAAGACTTGCGACTCGACTTTGACAGCAGTGACTTCAGACTTGACTTGGACTTGAACCCTGTGACTCAGCAAATCTTTATGGCCTACCTTCTAAAAAATAAAACAGAGTTCTGATCAATATAGACTGGTTACTGAAGCGTACGACCAAACTGTTATGATCAGTGCAGCATTTGGCAGCTTTTTGATATTTAATGTTTTAGAAATTTAAATTACACATAATCACTATAAACCACTTATAATAATGATAAGAAACGCCAATACATTGAAACAAAATTGGCTAAACCTTTCAAACATAATTAGATTTTTTCACGTCAACATGAAATATGTAGCTTACATATAAAGTTCACCCTATTCTTCCTGTTTACCAGCCACTCACTTTCATGTCTTTCAAGAAATTGATGAATTCATCACGATAAATGAACGCATGTATTACGTAATAGAAAGTTATTAAATATTTGACTGATTCATTAAAATCACTGAATCCTTAACAAATGAAACAGTGGACTTATAATAAATAATAAATTATTCATTCAATTAGGCCTTGATTTGTTTACAAACAATGAATAATTCCTCAATGAAACACCACTAATTATTATAGCCTATCTTTTATAATTATACATACTACAGAGTATTATTGACTTTAAATTTACTGTAGTAATTAATAGAGAGAAACTAATTTGGGCAAACAGCACTAATGACTTGTTTGGGACTTGAAGCTTAAAGTTGAGGACTTGCAACTTGACTTAGACTTGCCCGTCTTGACTCGGGACTTGACTCGAGACTTAAATGCAAAGACTCGAGACTTACTTGTGTCTTGCAAAACAATGACTTGGTCCCACCTCTATGTGGAAGCATTTAAAACTGTCCGAGAAAGATGCAAAAAATCATTAAAAGCACCGACAGCGAGACACTGTTTAGAACCGCATCGCATGTCTTCGATGAGAAGAGAAAGGGGTGGTTGTTGCTGGTTACTGTATGATGACTGAAATTGCGAAATAGCCTTAAACCATTAGTAAACAAACTACAAAACGCTATGTTTTGCTACATATTTCATGTTGACGTGAAAAAAAATCTAATTATGTTTGAAAGGTTTAGCCAATTTTTCAGGCTACTGTGCTGTTTCAATTTACATTGCCGTTTCATCACAAATTGTATTTATTCTGAGAGCGCTGCACAAGCTCATTAGCCAGGGTTCGAAGTCCAAAGCGCCAGGAAAATCTGCGCTAAAATGTGATGAGAATCATTCATAAATCTGCTGCTGTCAGCAAAAAGCAGTACTGAGGTCTTCTTGCGGGTTTCCAAAAATAAAAGTCAACAATCATAAATGTTAGTATTGTAATTTTACAGCTGTTCTGTAAAATAAAAATAAAAAAGTGAGACAAAAATAATAACAAACATTACAAGAGCTCCATTAATACATTTATTTGTACATTAAAAAATACATGCCTGATTCAAGAAGGGGGTAAAAAGTACATTTTGGCAATTTATGCAGATGTGAAAAAAAATTGGCAAAATACATGGGGGGGAAATACACCATGTTTGGTAATCGGCCTTCGGCCCAGTGTTTAATTTCATTCGGCTTCGGCCAAGAATTTTCATACCTTGAACGTGTCAGTTGTTGTCTTTGCTCTTAGATTTCCTCAAAAATATCTTAATTTGTTTCCCAAAGAAGAAATAAGGTCTTACAGGTTTGGTACAACATAAGGGTGAGTAATTAATGACAGAATTTTTATTTTTGGGTCAACTATCTCTTTAAATGCTTATTTGAGTTGCTTGAATATCACTAAACTTGAAACATATTTTCCCAGCAAAAAACACTTAAACATGTTATCTGTCTGGATAACCTTTACTAAACATTTTAAATGCCACAACAGGCACACACATAAATGGATAAGGAAAACCAGAGTATTCTGTGGCTGGATAGCAATACTGATGCCAAACTTCTCATCCAAACATTAATTAAATGAGTCTGTGGATGCTGTCAGAGTCTAATTACAGCCGAGACACATTCATTAACATCTCATCTCTGACACAGAGGTTTGTATGGGCCTTTCTGGCTCATACAGCCCATCCCAGGGGGTCTTTTGAAAACTAGTATTCACAGCAGGTCTTATAAAAGGGTCATTTTCAGGAAATGAGAAGAATATTTTTATCATTTCATTTGAAAAGGTTACTGCTGAACTTATATTCTAATCTCTGTCTTGAGGCCGAAAGCAGCATAGACCCTGGAGGACCACCATTGGGGAATTAAAATCAATCATGACTATATTCAGAATCCCATTAATTATATCAGTGGGAGGATCATACGTCACACAAATGGTACCTTTTTCTGAGCATGTCCTTAAAACATTTAATAGCAGTCTTCAACAGCACAAGTGCAATAGGATGAAAGAAACGGTGGCTCGGGCTGGTGCTCAGGTTAATCAAATTCACTAAACTAATCAAGACACTTTTATGAGTCGGTAAAATTGAAAGTCAAAGACCAAATGAAATTGGAGGGAAAAACGGACTGATAAGATTACAGGTAAACTGAGTCAGTGTCAGAAAGATGGATCACCTCTGGACATTTCAGAGATGAAAAACAACATTTGAGAAACTTTTTATTTCAGTTCTTTCCTACAGCGGCTTTAAAATTGAGAGAGTAATATTGCGAGACTAATACACAACACAATCTATAATCTGTAATTCATATATTTATAATTGCATTATTTTGCACTACTACACTATATATCAAATACTATAATTGCCTTTTGTTTATGGCAGAGCCTACTAAGCATAATAATACTAAATAAATATAACTACAAATAAAAAATATTCTCTATTCAGTGTTAAATAGGTGAAGTCTGAAACAGACAGACAGCTTGCCATAATTTCATCCTGGAGATGTTTGTATCCGTCATTAGAGAAGTGTGCATATAACATCTGTCGGATACTAAAGGCAGGGAGCCAAGACCTCTATTGTCCTTCCCCCAGCTTTCTGTTGATAATCCAAGAGTGACATATCAGTTACCTCATTTCTGCCTTACACGGCTAATGAAGCCGATGCGATGGCCTTTTAATTAGAGCCGGAGAGAAACGGTTGTATCATTAAGACAAGTTTGCCACCTTGAGGTATGATTAGCATTTCCACACCATTAACTCATTAGATGGGTCCGTACATGAGCAAATGTCTGCAGTTAAACACAGATAGCACTGATTTCTAGCGCACTAGATATTTTACTTTTTGATAGCTGTCATTAATTATGAAAGCTCAACTTAATTACATTGCATCCTAACTAAGATACGTCATTCAGGACAATTATACATTTTCTATTTATAATACACACACACACACACACACATATAAACTATGTAATATAATATGAATATGTATTATATATTCATAGTTCAATATGAAAATGTATGTAATACTCTATGGAAGCCTGTTTCTGCCAATGAATAAAATACTTTTAAAATACTTTATTTTTTCCCTCAAATTTGTGATACAAATTGCAATTCTGTCTTTGTTTCTCAGAATGAAATATAAACTCACAATTGCGAGAAATAAAGTTACAACTGTGAAATAAAGTCTGATTTTTTTTAACTAATATAAGTTTGTCTCGCAATTCTTTTTTTCTCAGAATTGTGATAAAAATGCACAATTGAGTTATAAAGTCCAATTTTGAGGTGAAAAAAGACTGACTCGCAATTGCAAGTCAGAATTACTAAGTAAAATTAGTCTTTTTTCTCGTAAATGCGAGTTTATATCTTGCAATTCTGATTTTTTTTCTCGGAATTCTGACTTTTTTTCTCAGAATTGAGAGATACAAACTTATTATTGTGAGTTATAAAGTCCAATTTTGAGTGGGAAAAGAGACTGATATTAAGAAATAAAGTCATAATTCTGAGAAATAATTCTGACTTTTTTCTTGTAACTTTTTTTTTCAGAATTGTGACATATAAACTCAATTGTGAGTAATAAAGTGCAATTTTGAAGGGAAAAAAACTGATATGTTCTCAGAATTGAGGTTTTTATCTCACAATTTTGACTTAAGAAATAAAGTCACAATTCTGAAAAATAAAGCCAGAATTGCGAGATATAGACTCACAATTGCAAGAAATAAAGTCAGAATTGCTAAATAAAGCTAGACTTTTTTCTCGCAAATGTGAGTTTGTCTTACAACTTTTTTTCTCAGAATTTAGAGATGTAAACTTACAATTGTGAGTTATAAAGTCCAATTATGATGGGAAAAAAGAATGATATGTCCTCAAAATTATAAGTTTATATCACAATTCTGACTTAATAAGAAATAAAGTCACAATTCTGAGAAATAAAGTCGGAACTGCAAGATATGAACTCGGAATTGTAAGAAATAAAGTCTGAATTGCAAAAAAGTTTTTTTCACAAATGCAAGTTTTTTCTGACTTTTTTCTCATAATTCTGACTTTTTGTGAGATATAAACTCAATTGTGAGTTATAAAGTGCAATTTTGATGGGAAAAAGACTGATATGCTCTCAGAATTGAAAGTTTAAATTTTGACTTAAGAAATAATTTTTTTTCCTTAGAAATTGCAAATTAACATCTTACAATTCTGACTTTATTTCTTAATTGCGAGAAATAAAGTCAGAATTGCAAAATAAAGTCAATTCTGAGAAATAAAGTCACAATTGTGAGAAATAAAGTAAGAATTGCTAAATAAAGTCTATTCTGAGAAATAAAGTCACAATTGTGAGAAATAAAGTAGGAATTGCAAAATAAAGTCAATTCTGAGAAATAAAGTCACAATTGCAAAATAAAGTCAGACTTTTTTCCAAGTAAATGCAAGTTTATATCTCTCAATTCTGACTTAATTTCACAGAATTGCAACTTTATTTCTCAGAATTGCGACTTTATTTCTAATAACTGCAAGTTTATATCGTACAATTCTGAGAAAAAAAAAATCAAAACCTGTGTGTTTTGTGTATTTATGTATATTAGAGCAGTGCATCATTTCTCTAGTACCTGTACTGATTCAAAAGTCTCATGCACTTTGCATGCAGAGCTTTCTAGGTTTCGGAATAAAGCTAAAACGTTCAATTAAAGGAAAAACAAATCTTGTACCATTTCTGAAATGAGCATTCTGCATTGATTAGAACATTTATGGTCACAGCTTGTTCATGAATCTAGAATAGTTGCTCTTTTATCGACAGCATGCTCCCAGTAAACAACACAACATGTCTCATTCATTGATTCCATTTTCAGAAGCCCTAATGAGGCGTTGGATGTGAAACTTTGTGGTTCCTTTGAGAGAAACAAAACAAACACGGTTTCTGAAATACAAATGGCCGTTCAGTGTCCCTCTACTAATTGTAAGTGCTGCCAGTTTTCAGATTCTGAGAATAGAAATAATGTTCGCTAAGCTTATGTGTCTTATGTGACAGAAAATGATTTACTGACTGCTCTATTTTTATGTTTGCCAAGGCATTGCCACATGGTTGCTAGACTTTTCTAGTTGTTGTTTTTTTTAGATTCTTGTCACAGTTAAAGTCAAATGTTTACATATAGTCTACAAGAAAATATAAGTCACATATGATCCACAGCTGTTTTTTTTATTTTTTTAGTGATAGTTGTTGTTGAGTTCCTTGTTTGTTCTGAACAGTTAAACTGCCCGCTGTTCTTCAGAAAAATCCTTCAGGTCCCACAAATTCTTTGGTTTTTCAATATTTTTGTGTATTCAAACCCTTTCCAACAATCCATCTTTTTACACAGACATCTGAGGGACTCATATGCAATTATCACAGAAGGTTCAAATGCTCACTGATGCTTAAGAAGGAAACACAATGCATTAAGAGCCAGGGGCTGAAAACTTTTTGAATGTGAAGATCAGGGTAAATTTAAACTTATTTTGTCTTCTGGGGAACATGTAAGTATCTTCTGTAGCTTCTGAATGGCAACACTAAATGAAAAAAAAAAAAATGATATTTAGGCAAAATTAGAAAAATTTACACATTCTCATTTTTTTCAAAAGTTTACACTCCCGGCTCTTAATACATAACTTTTCCTTCTGAAGCATCAATGAGCATTTGAACCTTCTGTAATAGTTGCATATGAGTCCCTCAGTTGTCCTAAGTGTGAAAAGATGGATCTCAAAATTATACAGCCATTGTTGGAAAGGGTTACAAAATACACAAAAATGCAGAAAAAAAAAACAAAGAAACTGTGGGACCTGAAGAACTGTATGTAAACTTTTGAACAGGGTAATTTTTATACATTCAACTATTATTTTCCCTTGTGGACTATATGTAAACATCTTTTATGTGAAATATCTTATTAAGGTCAGTACTAAATAAAAAATAACATGCATTTTGTATGATCCCTCTTATTTTGGTGAAATAATTAAAATTTTGCACATTCTGCAAGGTGTATGTAAACCTTTGACTTCAACTTATATGGTTGATAGATGTTCTAAATGAGATTTTAACTGAAATCACTAAACAAATATGACATGATTCTCAATTAGAATGAGGTTTAGACCTCAGACTTAATGTTTCAAATTGGAAATTGGATCTTTTATTCATTTTATTGTCTACCAGCCAAAAAAAATGTATCAAATCATATGCAGTCCAAGCTAAATTTGATGTATGCAGCACAAATGGTGTGGGACAAGTTACAAATAGTTTAGGGGTTTATATTAGTAGCAGTAAAGGTGAAGCCGGCTATGGCACCACTAATTAATTATACACAATATGTAAAAATATTGTATGATGTCTTGTGAAAAGCACACCTCTTCTGTGGCAGGTGAAGTCACAGATCATTTTTAATGAAGGTCAGTTTCCTTCTAGACTCTCACAGAACAGGTTTCATTAATAGAACATGAAATGTCATGCTGATCTTTCATGCTGACACACTGAATGTGTCTACATATGGCATAGAACCAACCACACATGAAATTCTGGCACATACTAAATATGAAAAATCAAACATGGCACAAGATGCTGCATGCAGCATATAACTACAAACAACCCCTAAAAACCACACAGCTCATGCATGCTTAATAAAAACTCATTATAAAACAAAAAATTTGAGTTTTTCTGGCTTTCTATCACCCATAAACCAACTAAACACACTCCGTAGACTTCACAGACAAAACAAGATTATCAACTGTTCACCAGACTGTACATCTGCAATTTTTGATAAAGTTATAAATAATCAAAACAATAACAGCACTGTTAGGGCTAATAAATGGGTCTGAACAAACCGCAGGCGTAGATACAGTCTACTGCACACAAATATATAAGGAAACATTAGACAATGGATGGAAAAACAACATGAATAGACAGTAATGAACAGCAAAAAGATGAAAAATGAGAAGGAAGAATGAACTGGACCAGAGTTGAGGAGGACAGACTGTGGATAATTGAGTCTTATGGGCTTTTCACACTTGAAACTTTCAAACAAGGGTCGTAACTCTGGGTACAGGGTCCAAAACAATTGGCAAGCATCAAATTAGAGTAAAAACTGACTTCGGCGAGTACTTGACAGTTTCCCGCTTCCGTTAGTAGTAATCGTAACATGGTACATGGATTAAATTGAATTGTAATTATAATAGTGACATGCACAATTAAAATCTAAGACATACTAATCATCTACTAAAAATATAATCATAATATGTGTCTTTTTTTTCACAGCTAAGTGGAAAATTTAATTTTCCATCACATATACATACTGTACATGCATACATATACATACACACTGCGACAGAACAGGTCTAAAATGCTCCTGTTATAAATTAACAAAGCTGTCTACACTGCAAGTGTGTGACGTTGCTTAAATGAAATTATGCAAATTATTAGACTTTATTATTTGTCAGGCATCTCAGTAAGTGTGTCACTTTGTGAAAGAAGATGTCAAAACTGGCATCCAGCGTGGATGCTAATTATAGGAGTTCTCATTAGTATTATGGCAGGGCCATTTGAATGGATAATCGGGGACTCAGATTCATGCAATGTTCAGCGCGCTGCAAATACGCATCTTAATCGTTGCTGTCATAATGTGTGATAAGTCATTAGTCTGTGATTTTGTCCCTGAATGTTTAGCAAAGTTGGGCTCCCTCGGAAGAATTTCGCTTTCTCACTTTTAATATTGTGTTTTTGTGTTACAACAGTATGAAAGCTGTTTTCTAAGAAAGGAAAAGGGCATGAGAGGATTATCAGTCATAGCTGACAACTTTCATGAACTCCCATCACTGTGTAGGACAGCGGCTGCAAACGTCCCAGCAGCCCATTGTGATTGAATCATGAAGGGCGACAAAGAAGAGAATAAGAAAGAAAAAAAAATAACAGCATGTGTCACAATCGCTGGAAATGCTGTACAGTTATGACTGAGGAAATACAGTTTTAATAAACTCTACCTTTAGCCAATCAAATTTCCTTTAATAAAAAAAGGCAAGGGAGATGGAAAATATTTATAGCTAGTTCTACGAATGCATCAAATGAAAAATGTATTTGCATGCAAAGAGATTAAAACACTGAGGTATTGCCACCCTGACAGCCAAGGAATGATGGGAGATTGAATCTGATATACTAATACCCAGTTCAAATTTGGTATGGTAGTGCTTGCATTGTTCTAAAAATTAAATCTTGCCAGAGATTGCCTGAAATGCAAGTTACTTGATATTACAAGGCCTACAGCCAAAGCACAGTTTAAATGTACACAGTTAAAAGGAACAGTTCAGTCCAACAATTAATTAATTATGTTGTGAAGGGAAAAGCTACATGTTTGTGAGAAACAAATCCATCCCTAAGGCATTTTTACATTTAAACCTTTGCTTCTGGTTTACAGTGCCTTGCGAAAGCATTCATTTATTTCACATTTTGTTATGTTGGTGCCTTATGTTAAACTGCTTTAAATTACTTTTTTCCCCACATCAATCTACACTCTATACACCAGTGGCAAAGCAAAAAAAACTAGTTTTTAACATCTATGCAAATGTATCAAAAATAAAAAAAACGTAAATTATTCCATTGCATAAGTATTCATACCCTTATCTGGGACAGTTAAAGGGGTCCTATTATGCTCCTTTACAAAGTCTTTTTTTTGTTTTTGGGGTATACTTGAACACACTGTCATGCTTAGTAGTTCGAAAAACGCATTATTTTTCACATAATTTACATTATTACAATAGCTTTCTCCCCAGGCTGGCACAAACGACTCGATTAGTTCCGGGTTCCGCCTTCCGAAAAACCAAATGTATTGTGATTGGTCTGCAGTCCCACTGCGTTGCGATTGGCAAACAGCGTAGACCGCGTTCCGCCCTGCTGCGCCTCTTCCCGAAGCAGCAAACTAGATTAAAGTGATTCTTACGTTTTAAATATGGATTTTTTTTTACAAAAACACATCTAATAGCTAAAGGAGGTTTTTACCGACCGCCCCGGAGCCATGTGAGACACTTTTTTTATTATGGATCGACGTATTTTCAGTCTATGCTTCTTCAATGAGTGCCAGAATTGATTGAATATAACTCCTATTGCAGTCGTCTGAAAGAAGGAAGTCATATACACCTAGGATGCATGAAGGGTGAGTAAATAATACGCTATTGTTGGTCCTATCGTCAGCCTGCGAGATCGCGGATACGTGATATTATCATTATTGTGTTAATGTATTTAATTATTTGCATGCCCGAAATCATAAGGCTAGTGAAGCTGATGAATAAATCTCTTACCACACACTGCACGTCTAGGCGAGGCACCGACGCGTCCATGGATGATCACTAATGGTGTGTTCACAGGGGGCTTCAGCGTCAACACTTCCCATTGACTTTGAATGGGTGACGTCAAGCATTGCTGAAAAGAATTGTGGATCCATCAGCGGCGCTTCACTGGCGTTGCTTGCGGCAGGAGGTGAAAAATTCTCAACTTCTGCTGCGAGCAACGCCAGTGAAGCGCCGCTGACGGAAGCGTCAGCCAGTCAGGATCGCAAATACAAATACAGTAGCCAGGCGGCAGCCAATCACGTTCATCCTGTTCAAGAGCAGCAAACTGAGGATAAATTGTAAAATGGAGGAGAAACTCATTATTGCGGTGGGCAATCACCCGGTCCTTTATGACCAATCGCTTTTTATGTACCGGGATTCATACAGGAGAGACCAGGCGTGGAAGGAGGTGGCAGAGGCCGTTGGTGAATCTGGTGTGTATTGGACCCGTGAATGACAACTACCATACATAGAATGTACCGCCAAGAATAGCGCGCCATCAGCCATCAGAAATTTAGGTTTAATTTCATATAAAAAATATATACATGATCAGAGTGGTGGGTGATTTTTTTACTATTTATTATATATAATAAATATACAAATATATAGAGTCTACCTGTCTAATTTCATTGGCTGACACTGCTATGACCATGGCGTCAGTGCCAAACTTCAGCCACGCCTTCCGTCAAGCGTTGATGCTGACGCCCCATGTGAACACACCGTAATGTTTGTGTTTACAGCAGCCGCGGATCTGCTTGTGTTTGAACCCTCTGTACAACACACGTGAACGGCGCGGCTTTAGCACGGCTACCGGAGCAGTTCGCGGACCCTTTAGTTAAAGCTTGCCTACGGCTCACTGTAGCATCCCAAAAGCAGCTGTCCATAATACATTGCTATAGTTAGGCGAATCCCCCACCCGCCAACTAATTGAATTTCAGTAGGCGGGACTTACGTTGTGACATAATAGCCTCCGGAAAACAAACGCTGTAGTCCAAATGAGTCGTTTCGTTGTAGTTCTTGAAAAGGGATTTTTTAAAAACTCCACACACTGGCTAAAGTTCAAAAAGTGAAAAAGCATAATAGGACCCCTTTAAAATTTAGCTCAGAAGCATTCATATTGCCTTTAGATGTCACTACACTTTGAGTGGAGTTAACATGTGGCAAATTCAACTGGAAAGGCACACTCATCTTATTAAAAGGTCAAACAGCTGAAAATGCATATCAGAGCAAAAACCAAGCCCTGAGGATAAAACCTCCTGTAGAGCTTAGAAACAGGATTGCATCAAGCCACACATCTGGGGAAGAGATTAGAAAAAATTCTGCTGCATTGAAGGTTCACAGAAGCATGTAGTCTCCCTTAACCTTAATGGAAGAAGTTTGAAACAACCAGGACTTTTCCTAGAGCTGACCTCCTGGCCAAACTGAGCAATTGATGGAAAAGAGCTTTGGTTATAGTGGTGACCAAGAACATGATTGTTACTCCAGTTGAGCTCCATGATTATATGTGGAGACAGGAGACACTTACAAAAGGACAAACATCACTGCAGCACTCAACCAATCTAGGCTTTATAGCGGTGTGGCAAGAATCAATCCTCTTCTCAGTGAAGACACATGAAATTTGCATAAAGGCACCTAAAGGACCCTCAGACTGTGAGAAACAAGATTCTCAGGTCTGATAAACCTCAATTCCAAGCACCTGCAGAGTACTATCACAAAAGTCAAGTGTGTTGGTAGCAGCCTCATGCAGTGGGGCTGATTTTGAGCAGCAGGGACCGAGGGACACGTCAGAGTAGAAGAAATACTTAATGCACCAAAATACTAAGATAGCCTTAATGAAAACCCTGTCCAGAACATTCAGACTGGTCAGAAGGTTCACCTTCCAACAAGACAAGGACCCAAAGCACACAATAAGAGTGGCTTATAGACAGCTCTGTGAATGTCCTTGAGTGGTCCAACCAGAGCCTGGGCTTGAACCCAATCACATATTTCTGGAGAAACCTGAAAATGTGTGTCTGCCTCTATCCAACCTGACAGAGCTTGAAAGATGAAGGGGTGAGGAGAAAATGGTAGATAACTGCCAAATGCTGATGTGCAAAGCTTGTTGCATCATGCCCAAAAAGACTGTAAAGGTGCTTTAACTATTGAGTTAAGGGTATGAATACTTATGCAATGTACTTATTTCAGTTTTTTATTTTTAATAAATTTACAAAGTTGTGACAAGTCTGTCTTTGCTTTGGTGTATGAAGTGTAGACTGATGTGGGGGAAGAAAGTAGTTTAAAGCAGTTTAACATAAGGCAGCAACATAACAAAATATTAATACTTTCTCTTATCTATAACACTGAAATCTGAGACTGAATTAAGTATGAAGCAGCCATAACAGGTAAAGAAAATCTGCTCTTAGTATTTTTTCTCTGTAATGGATGACTGCAGTCTTTACACCTGTCTAAATGCTGTATATGTCAGAAACCAATGTTACAGGGTTGGATGTGGCTACTTCTTGGAGATATGAGAGGCCATACATTACCCCCATATGGCTCATGCACAAATCACACATGTGAATTATCTGTTCTTGTTGTCATAACATCAGATTTATGAGCTATAATCAATCAGTAGCCGCTATCAGAGCACCCGGGATCCTCTTCTTTCATGGCTAAAATGGATTATGTGATCGATGGCTTCACTAAGATGAGAAAACTACAACAACACTGCAGACGATACCACATCTTCTCTCCTGGGGCTTCAGCTACGTGTCCAGGCAAACTGCTGTAAACATACAGCAGAAATGATTTATTCGTTTTGTTCTTGCATTGAAATGAATAAAAACTGAACAAAAGAAATGTAACAAACATAGTGTCTTCTTGGCATAATTATGTTCATTTGTAAATTGGTTTCTGTTCTTACTTACATCCATTCTATTAACCACTGCTTCCATGTTCCAAGTAATGAATTTCTGTAGTAATGTAATCTCTTAATTGAAGTGCACATAGTATTAATAAATCAATACAAGATTGACAAGAGTGTACGTGTGTCAGCAGGTTCATATACCATTTCACTGGTGTCCGTCTTTTACATTGTCCTCAATATGAGGCCATTAATCAGATAGAACAGGTCTGTCAGATAGTTGTGTCATGTCTATGTCATTCAATCCTCTGATCCAAGGTCACAGTCGAAGCAGCCAAGAAGAGTAAGTGCAGAATTGAAATGGCGATGCTTGAGGTCTGATTCACACTCAAGAGTATAACGATTGGCTTCACTATCACTGACAAAATGACAACACTTTTACTGTCATATAAAAGGGATAGTTCAGCCAAAAATGAATGAGATTTCAGAAGGATTTCAGGGTATTTCATAAGTTGGTAGCAACATAGTCTCATGGGAAAAAAGTGCCTGTGGCTACTCTTCTGCATTACTGCATATTACGTTGTTTCGTGAATATTTCACAACACTTTCAAAAGTGAAATGTCCAGTGTGTGGTATGCTCATTTTTTCTGAAGCAGACGAACATGAATCTCATATGTTTTTATTAGATGAAATAGAGACAAAATATCTGGTGACTACACTAAACTCTACCCTAAACCTAACCAATAGTGTTAACATAGCAAACATGAAATAAAAACAGATTTGCTGAAGCAACAATGCCATTTTTGCTACAAGTCTTTGATCATGACTCCTGTTTCACCAGGTGAGCTACTGAGCAAGTTTACATCAGAAAATGGAGCTTTGATATGAATGCATTGATTTACAAATCATGCACTATGGTTTAAAGTGTTAGGATGTCAAGGAACCATGTCAAAATAAGTCTATATTAATCAATAGTCTGCTCCTGTAATCATAATTTCTACAAAAATGTACTGTAGGTACAGGCACATTTTTCCAATGAGCCTCAATTGGTTTATTCACAACACAGCACACTGTTATTGCGTAACTAGATTAATGTTTTTTGGGTGAACTACCCTTTATCACGTCTGAAATGTTTCCTCATTTTACACTCGGCATTTGTTTATTGCCCACAGTGCTGCATATACGGATCATTTCACAGCAGATTTTCCACAGCTTTAGCACTACATTCATAACTGAGTTTTACACGTCGATAATCACTTGCATAAGCAGCTTGGTGATGGCTCATGACACCCAGTGACATCTCTGCCAATCATTTGTCTTTCACTAAAGTGAGACAGTACGAATGCCACACGCCTAGGGATCTCACGGCGTCAAACAAATGTCTCAATTACACAATGAAGTGCACTCATGCGCAGAGATGTTCTCATGCCACTTCATTATTGAACTAAGCCAATTAAACTCAGAAAGGCAGGAGCAAACAATTACAATTTACCCAGCACAATCGTAAACCAGCCGTGCGTTCTCTCATTACTGTCTCAGCTCACAAAAATAGCCTGTGTAAGCCTAATACGGTTTAAAGACAAGATTGAGACAAGTTTACCATTGATGGCATTAAACAGAATTGTGGGGGGGAAAATATGGTGAAAACGTGCCTCTGCTTTCATTGAGCAAAGCACCATGAACTCCAGTTGAAAGTAACACTAGTGGGAGTAAAAAATACAACTTTTATAATCTTTTCACACAAATGATTACAGGTTTCTTGCACAATACTATGTTATGACCTCAAAACACTTCAATTTAAACTAATACATTTTTACATTTGCATCACATAAACAGTGTCAAATGTATGGCTTTTCTGGCAAAGTAAACTTGCTCGGAAGCTCACCTGGTATGGCTTTTTTTTTTTTAAATTCTCATTATTTTTTAACACTTTCACTGACAAAATGACAACATTTTTGCTGTCATATAAAAGGGATAGCTCAGCCAAAAATGAATAAGATGTCAGAAGGATTTCAGGGTATTTCATACAGTAAGTTGGTAGTAACTGCATTACTGCATATTATGTTGTTTCGTGCATATTTCACTACTCTTTCAAAAGTGAAATGTCCAGTGTGTGGTATGCTCATTTTCTTTCAAAACAGACAAACTTGAAAATGTGGCCATTCCAGAAATAAAATGGTAAGTGGTGGTAAAAGGTTAATCTCTACCCTGCAGCATAGCATTAACAGAGCAAACATGAGATGAAAACACTTTTGCTGAAGCAACCATGCAATTTAAGCTTAAGTCTACAAGTCTTTGACCTTTTTTATTACAACTCATGTTTTACTAGGTGAACTACTAAGCAAGTTTACATTGGAAATGCCAAATATGGAACCCTGGACCACAAAACCAGTCATAAGGGTAATTTTTTTTATACATTATCTAAAAGATTTATACATTATCTAAAAGCTGAATAAATAAGCTTTGTATTGGTTTGTTGGGATAGGACAACATTTGGCCGAGATTTGAAAATGTGGAATCTGAGGGTGCAAAACAAATAATCAAAATACTGAGAAAATCGTCTTTAATGTTGTCCAAATTAAGTTCTTAGCAATGCATATTACTAATCAAAAATTACTTTTTTATATATTTATGGTAGGAAATTTACAAAATATCTCAATGAACATGATCTTTACTTAATATCCCAATGATTTTTGGCATAAAAGAAAAATCTAAAATAATAATTTTAACCCATACAGTGTATTTTTGGCTATTGCTACAAGTATACCCATGCTACTTAAGACTGGTTATGTGGTCCAGGGTCACAAATATGGAGCTAACTATGTGATAAGCATCAGGATGCATTGGTTTACAACTCATGCACTATGATTAATAAGTAAACTTGCTCAGTAGCTCACCTGGTATGGTATTTTTCTCTCAGTTTTATTTATTTATTTATTTTTACATTATCACACAAGTTAGCGTTCAGTGTAGGAACAACATTGTTTTCAAATGTAATAGAGTATTTACCTATTAGCACCAGTCATTGGACATTTCATTTTCAACTGCCGCAATACATACAACAAACAGAGTTATAAGACATTGCGACATTAGCGTTTGTCTTTAGAAAAACTGAACATGCTTTTATCATTCACTGGACATTATGAAAGTGCCGCAAAACACCCAAGAAGTAACATACTGTAATATAATTTGCTTTTTCCAGTGTTCCTAATGTTGCTAATAAAATGTTTAAGAACTCTCTGATGTAAAGAAAGTGGTCGATTTTGTTTTGGGTGTCCATTACTTTGACATTCTCTTCCCATCTAATAAACTTAGCAGATTCACTTTGTCTCTGTCATAGTCTCTGATTGTACCAGGAAAGAACTTGATTACCTAAATGACTGGTATGCATTCGATTGCCATGCACCAATAATACCTTAGTGATGAACTGTCTGTACATTCAGACATCATCTTATACAGACCATTTCTCTTTGATGATTTAATTTTTAGAAAAGCTCCGGAAGACCACAGATTTTTCTTCTACAAATCTTCACATTAGATGTTTTATTTAATTTCCATCGGTATAGGTTACTTTTATTCTAAAATAAATTCACCATTTCTGTTGGTGTGAAGATAGTCTAGGAAAAATAAAGCATCAAAATAACAAAGGGATAAATGACTGAAACTGAAAATGACAGTTTTTTTTCATTGTCTCTAGACAGAATCGTCAGAAAAACAGAGCCTTTTATCTCTCCAGCCAAGAGTTTGCCACCAGCACAATGAAGCTTAGTGTTTCCATACCGCTAATCTCAAATGGAGGGCTTGATCGGGTGTTATACACACTGTCAACAACGCATTTCATTCTGTTCCACAGAAAACAGCTTATGGATTTGGCACAACATGAGGTCGGGTAAATAAATGACAGGACGTTCCGTTTTTAGAAGAGTATTCCTTTAAGAAATTCATATTCAAGAAACTAGAAATGCAAATGAAAGTTCTCCAGTCTTTTAAAAGGGGGAGCTGATGCCCACAGATATTAGAAATCACCTTGGCTCCGGGTGTTTTGTTTACTTGCTTGACTTTAAATCACATATTTTGTTTGTATGCCTGTATTTCCCAGGAGCCCACATGAAATGTCAGGTTTGATTTTTTTAAAATGCCGCAGAGATAAAGGACTACTTGTATTGGATTCAACTAGAAGTGGCCAAAGGCCTCAGCCTGCTCTATTGTACGTTCATTTGAATTCCAGGCCACTATTTTCTACAAGCCTCTGTGTGCATGTGTGTGTGTATAGAAGGACCTGAGGCTTCTCCTCAGGAGCATAAAACACAGTCGGAGCATGACTGCCATCCAGATGAGACAGAGACACGTACAGCAGGACCCCTCAGAGCACAAAGAGGGATCTTTCTCATGCATAAGGCAGCCTGACTGAAGAGCGAGTCCAAAACACAGATGATGAGCTCTACAATCCAACAGAACCTGCACTTTGGCAGTCATTCTTTTACCTGAATTCATGAGGACAAAGGTCAGCCCTCCCTCTTCTCTCCATTGGTTTAAGCTCGGGTGAACATTTCTAAATCTGTGAAGATAAATCCCTTTATCTCTTTCTAAGAATCTTTTGTCTGGCTGCAGGTTTGAAATGAACCCCTGACCCTAAATATAACAAAAACAATGGAAAACCACTAATAAAAAACTGAAAGCTATAATACAAGCAGATGATCAGACTACAATGCAATTAAGCACAATCTAAAATATATACATATACAGTGGTGTGAAAAAGTGTTGCCCCCCTTAATGATTTTTTTGCATGTTTGTCACACTTTAAAGTTTCAGATCATCAAACAAATTTAAATATTAACACACCTGAGTTCAGTTTCTCTAGCCACACACAGGCCTGATTACTGCCACACCTGTTTGCAATCAAGAAATCACTTAAACAGGACCTGCCTGACAAAGTGAAGTAGACTAAAAGATCCTCAAAAGCTACACATCATGTTGAGATCCAAAGAAATTCAGGAACAAATGAGAAAGTAAGTAATTGAGATCTATCAGTCTGGAAAAGGTTATAAAGCCATTTCTAAAGCTTTGGGACTCCAGCGAACCACAGTGAGAGCTATTATCCACAAATGGCGAAAACATGGAACAGTGATGAACCTTTTTAGGAGTGGCCGGCCGACCAAAATTACCCCAAGAGCGCAGCGACGACTCAAAAAGAGGTCACAAAAGACCCCACAACAACATCTAAAGAACTGCAGGCCTCTCTTGCCTCAGTTAAGGTCAGTGTTCATGACTCCACCATAAGAAATAGACTGGGCAAAAATGGCCTGCATGGCAGAGTTCCAAGACGAAAACCGCTGCTGAGCAAAAAGAACATAAAGGCTCGTCTCAGTTTTGCCAGAACACGTCTTGATGATCCCCAAGACTTTTGGGAAAATACTCTGTGGACTGACGAGACAAAAGTTGAACTTTTTGGAAGGTGTGTGTCCCATTACATCTGGCGTAAAAGTAACACAGTATTTCAGAAAAAGAACATCATACCAACAGTAAAATATGGTGGTGGTAGTGTGATGGTCTGGGGCTGTTTTGCTGCTTCTGGACCTGGAAGACTTGCTGTGATAAATGGAACCATGAATTCTGCTGTCTACCAAAAAATCCTGAAGGACAATGTCCGGCCATCTGTTCGTGACCTCAAGCTGAAGCGAACTTGGGTTCTGCAGCAGGACAATGATCCAAAGCACACCAGCAAATCCACCTCTGAATGGCTGAAGAAAAACAAAATGAAAACTTTGGAGTGGCCTAGTCAAAGTCCTGACCTGAATCCTATTGAGATGCTGTGGCATGACCTTAAAAAGGCGGTTCATGCTCAAAAACCCTCCAATGTGGCTGAATTACAACAATTCTGCTAAGATGAGTGGGCCAAAATTCCTGCACAGCGCTCATTGCAGATTCATTGCAAGTTATCGCAAACGTTTCATTGGAGTTGTTGCTTGGGTGGCCCAACCAGTTATTAAGTTTGGAGGGCAAACACTTTCACAGAGGGCCATGTGGGTTTGGATTTTGTTTTCCCTTCATAATAAAAAAACTTCATTCAAAAACTGCATGTTGTGTTTACTTGTGTTATCTTTGATTAATATTTAAATTTGTTTGATGATCTGAAACATTAAAGTGTGACAAACATGCAAAAAAAAAAAAAGGAAGGGGGCCAACACTTTTTACACACATACACATACATCTATTAAATACATACATATTATTTAAATGTATCACTGATTTGTTAGTTGTTTGCTTCTGATTCACTAAAAAGAGTGCACTCATAAAACAGACGGATTATAAACTGCGTCCAAATTCACATTCTGTCGAGTAGGTACTACATTTGGTTTGAAACTTACTTCACAACCATTAAAAAAGTATGTTTTATATAATATGAACATGGGTAGAATGAATGAAATTCAGTTGTACTACTTCCACCATGTTGTTTAGCATACTATACAGTATGGAAGTAGGCATATTTAGACAGCTAAAGTCATAAAAGGAATTTGTTTGGGAATAGGACCACACCGGTTCTTCATGCACATGAGTCTAAAAAGAACCAGCTACAACTAAATCATACAAGTCACATTCTGTGAACAAATACATCTTGTAAAAGGAAAATCATCATAGTATTTTACTACGCTGTTCTAGTATTTCTGCTTCCCAATCCTAGCACTTTGCTATTAAATGTGTTGTGATACATTATGACAGCAGTTTGAAGCGTAAGTCAGTGCTGTGATTTAATAGCAATTTCTTCATTGCTGGTCTGTTCATTAGCGTGCTTGGTGCTTCCAGACAGCAGACCCTCATTAAAGAATGAAAAGGTCAGAGAAAGAAACACACCTCCATTCGCTTTATTCACACTTTTCTTTTACTTCATTTGCAGACTGACTCACACAAAAAGATGTTTCATTCTGACAAAACACCAACATGAAGGCTGTCTTTCACACTGGGATTTATGCATAACTGCTGACACAAAAAGAAAAAGATTGAAAAGTGCATTTATTAATAATCCATGGAAAGCTTTCGCCCAATAAAAGCTTTTTTGTCCCAGGGTCGCTGGGTGAAATAAAGCAACAGAAAATCATTAAAATTCTGTGTTCACATTGTCACTTCAGGTCTTTGGACTAATAAGAGTAAATTTCGTTTAGTTTTTCCTGAGATTAATGTAACGGTTCTAAAGTGAAGCTTTGTTTGCAGGCATTTTACTCCATCCATTTTTATCATAGGGAAATTGATTTTTAACAGTAATTTATAAACCTTTAAAGACAGACACACTGTGAGTTCCAAGGTTGTTAATTAAAGGTATATGCTTTTGTTGAAGCCATCTGTTCACATTATTTCAACATATGTTTAATGTAATGTTAACAGCTGAATTTGTAGTGAAAAACTACATTACCCATATTGGTGTAAATTTACTTTTTTTACAGATATAACCAACAAATTTCAATTAATACTTTTATATTTCTTTATCTTTTTCAAATTGATGTCATTTGCAATTAGTGTTGGGGGTAATTACAAGTAATGTGAGTTATTTAATCAGATTACTTTTTTTTTTCAAATAACTAGTAAAGTAATGCATTACTTTTAAATTTACAGCAAAATATCTACGTTACTTTTTCAAAATCCTTCAGGTCTCACAAATTCCTTGGTTTTCAGCATTTTTAGTGTATTTGAACACTTTCCAACAAGGGCTGTTTGATTTTGAGATCCATCTTTTCACACTGAAGACAACTGAGGGACTCATATGTAACTATTACAGAAGGTTCAAATGCTCACTGATGCTTCAGAAGGAAACATGATGCATTAAGAGCCAGGGGGCGTATTACATAAAGTTTCTTATCTTAGGTCTTAACTTAAGATATGATACGTTAAATAAGGGATTTTTTGCAAATTCGTATTACAGTAACAAATTCTAACTTGATTTGGGATTCTTATCCTATCTAACAAAATCATATCTTATCTCAGTTAGGAAATCTTAAATTGCATGATCAAGTTCGACAATCCACTTTTAAGTCCAACACCAAGCAACCAACACTGCGCTAGCTGCTGATGAGGTATTAACAAAATAAACAAAACCAAGCTTTTAATTTTTTAAATAAGCCTTTTCTACCGATCTTATCAAAGTTTCAAAGTGATACTATCTGGTAAGTTTTCACCTTCGCTCACTCACAAAGACGAAAACAGGGAGTGGGCAAGACTTGCCGAAAAATGTGTCTGCGGTGTCCTGCATTAACATCCAATATACCGTATACCAATACGCAGTAATATCCAATATACCGTAATTGTGCGGCAGTCTGTAATTACTTATACGTGTTTCGGGTCCTCCAAGAGTCTTTTCCCACCATTAAACATCTCCGTTCTTCATATTCAGTTATTAATATATGTAATGCCATTGTTGCACAGTTCAGTTGTAAGCGCTTTTTCTGTTAGCTTTCAAATAATTTTGAAGTTAGGACAGCTGTTGAGTTGCCTTAAAGTTAAGACAGTTTTAGTCAAGTTAGGCAGTTTCTGTAATACCCCTTATTTGTAGTTAAGATAAGATAACACACTTAGGAAGTGCTGTTCTATAATAGCTTTTGTCCTAAATTTGATCCTAACTGAAATGACCATGGCTACCAAACAGATAGGATAAAATTTAAAATTTAGGATCTTTCTGTAATACGCCCCCTGGGGTGTAAACTTTTGAACAGAATAAAGATGTGTACATTTTTCCTTTTGTTTATATATTTTGCCTAAATATAATTTTTTTTTTTCATTTAGTACTGCTCTTCAGAAGCTACAGACGATACTTACATCTTTCCTAGAAGACTAAGTTAAATTTACCCTGATATTCAAATTCAGTTTTCACCCCCTGGCTCTTAATGCGTTTTAAGGCCGCTTTTTCTGGAACATCAGCATTTCAATTTTCTGTACGTCCCTCAGTTGTCCTCAGTGTGAAAAGATGGATCTCAAAATCATACAGTCATTCTTGGAAAAGTTCAAATACACAAAAATGTTGAAAAAGCAAAGAATTTGTGCGACCTGAAGGATTTTTCTGAAAAAAAGTGAGCAGTTTAACTGTTCAGGACAAACAAGGGACTCATGAACAACTATCAGAAAAACACACAGCTGTAGATCATTCAGGTAACAAGACAGTATTAAGAATGAAGCATATGTAAACTTTTGAACAGGGTCATTTTTATAAATTCAACTATTATTTTCTCTTGTGGACACACTCTTGCCTCAGTTAAGGTCAGTGTTCATGACTCCACCATAAGAAAGAGACTGGGCAAAAATGGCCTGCATGGCAGAGTTCCAAGACAAAAAACGCTGCTGAGCAAAAAGAACATAAAGGCTCGTCTCAGTTTTGCCAGAAAACATCTTGAAGATTTTTGAGAAAATGCTCAGTGGACTCACGAGACAAAAGCTGAACTTTTTGGAAGGTGTGTGTCTCATTACATCTGGCGTAAAAGTAACACAGCATTTTAGAAAAAGAACATCATACCAAAAGTAAAATATGGTGGTGGTAGTGTGATGGTCTGGGGCTGTTTTGCTGCTTCTGGACCTGGAAGGCTTGCTGTGATAAATGGAACCATGAATTCTGCTGTCTACCAAAAAATCCTGAAGGACAATGTCCGGCCATCTGTTTGTGACCTTGACCTGTGACCTGTTGTGAACGAACTTGGGTTCTGCAGCAGGACAACGACTGAGATGCTGTGGCATGACCTTAAAAAGGTGGTGTATGCTCGAAAACCCTCCAATGTGGCTGAATTACAGCAATTCTGCCAAGATGTCAAGATGTTCTGCCAAAATTCCTGCTGTAACAGACTCATTGCAAGTTATCACTAGGGTTGGGAATCGAAAATCGATTCCGATTCTGGAATCGGATACTTAAGATAAAGAATCGGGTACTTGTTATAATATTAAAATTTCGATTCCTCGTTTCGATTCCTGGTTGCATTTTTTCCATCTAGTGATCTGCCAGGACCTTCCGCACGTGCAATCTGCCAGGACTTTACGTGGTAATGTAAGCATCAGTCGAAAAGATGGATCACGGTAAGCGTTTAAAAGTGTGTCTACGCTTTGTAAAAACCGAAGACAAATCTACCGCTGCACGCAAACTTCATCTTAGAGATCTGCAAGGGACGGATTTTAGTCCTGCGCCCGCCCACTCCAAAATGTTATTTCGTCCCGCAAAAGCCCACATAAAAGTCACTTATACCCCCGCGGGAAGACAGGTATCTACTTTATCTCTTGGCTGCATGAAACAAACCCTCCCGGTAATGTAAAGGCAAAGATGACCAGAGTAATAGTAACGAACTCGCGCGTGCCTAATCTATTCATTCTTGTATATCGGAGTCGTACATTAGGCACGCATAAGTCCGCTGTTGATTCACAAACTATTCATGCTTTCGGTGCTCTGATCCATAGTATTTTTGCGTGAAATTTCAAAATATTTGCATAGTTTTCAAAATGAATGTCCTGTGAGTTTTTTATAATGAATGCTTACCCATAGAGGTGGATCTTGTAAGGGTCAGTGGTGTTTAAGCACATATGAGCACCAGCATAAACAGATTTACAATGTATTTACTGTATTTTTCATTTATATGTTTATTTTATAATAAATACAAACAGTAGATATTCAGTCACTTAAGAAAGAGTACTCTGAAGTTGTGAAGAATGTCTGAATTAAATAATTTAGGTGCTTTAAATCTGTATATGTGTATTCATGTTAAAAAGTTAGAGCAGAGGATTTTCTTTTAAATTCAAAAGTATAGCTTTAATTTAAAGTTTGTTTGATTTTTTTTTTATAACATGCAGGAGAAAAATAAAAAGGCAAAACTAACGTTTAGGTTAATAAAAAAGGTTAAAAAATAAACACCTTTAGAGGAAATGTCAGGCATAGGGGGGCCTTGCAAAACTGACCCGAGAAGAAGGGGGCCCTGATATAAAAAAGGTTGAGAACCCCTGTAATAAAATAATATGTTGCAAGCTAGCACTGAAAATAAACATGTTTAATATATTAATGTTTGACTTTTGTGTTTGTTGTTGTTTTTTTTTACTAAATTGGAATCGAAACTGGGAATCGAAAAGAATCGGAATGGATAAGTGGAATCGGAATCGGAATCGAAATCGATAAAATTCAAACGATACCCACCCCTAGTTATCACAAACGCTTGATTGCAGTTGTTGCTACTAAGGGTGGCCCAACCAGTTAAGTTTAGAGGGCAAACACTTTTTTCACACAGGGCCATGTGGGTTTGGATTTTGTTTTCCCTTCATAATAAAAAAAAACTTCATTTAAAAACTGCATGTTGTGTTTTCTTGTGTTATCTTTAATTAATATTTAAATTTGTTTGATGATCTGAAACATTAAAGTGTGACAAACATGCAAAAAAAAAAAAATTAAAAATCAAGAAGGGGGCCAACACTTTTTCACACCACTGTATGTAAATGTCTTTTATGTGAAATATCTTGTTCAGGTCACTACTAAGTAAAAAAATAACATGCATTTTGTATGATCCCTCTTATTTTAGTAAAATAAACATTTTGCAGATTCTGAAAGGTATATATAAACTTTTGACCTCAACTGTATGTATAAATCTGGAATAAGGTTAACACAAATTTGCCAGCCTGAGCCAACAAGAAGGTTTTCATAATTTTTTAATGTTTAAAAATTGAGCTTAATTATTTCACCCAGGTCTAAACCAGAAGCCATGAGATGTGCACTGAAAATGATCTGCACATTTCTCGCCTGCCTGAACACTAATTCTGTTTGACGGATTGTGAAAGTCACATCAGCTGCTGTTTTTCAAACAGCCTATAAGAAAATACAACAGTCAGAGAGAAAGACAGACAGAGAGTTAAGGTATATATGGCTCTCATCAGAGAGGGATGCTCAGGGCAGCTGATTGTATCTGCGGTTTGTGCCTGGAGCCCTAAATGTGCGATCATCAAGAGATTTTAATCTGTTTTTCCCAACTGGGCCAAGCCGCCAGGACCAAATGGAATCAATTCGTCGATTGGTCCCTGACCTTGAACATAAGTGCAATATAATTACTTGAAAACATCGCACACTGTTCTGCAGTCAGTGTTCCTGAGGGACAAACCTCAAAAACAGATTAACCAAGCGAGTGCAAGGCACAAAAGCCCATAGTGGACATGAGTGACTCATACAGATGGCTGTTGCTCAAAATGACTCCAAAAAATAAAGGAGGACGGTTTTATGGAATGTACAAATTTTTTACCATAACAGTAATGAGCAAATATAGTTTTGTGGTGGAGGCAGATTCTTACGCACAGCTCTGGTTGTGATGTCTCATAATTGCAAAGGCTTTAAATATTTAAAGGTCCCATATCGTCAAAATCAAAATTTCCTGGCTTTTTTCATGATAACTAAGGTCTAGGGGCTATCTAACTACCATATGAGTTTCAAAACAGTCAATCCACAGTAAACTGCACACAGCCTGCTTAAAGTAGCTGTTCATTTTCACAAGCAGCTGTGACTTCCGTAACGATGTGACGTCCGATCGACTCAAGTCACCGCCTTCAGTCACAAACCAATGTCCCACCCTCCTTTTGTCAAACCCCCAGACAACAACGCATCCATTCCATTGAGCAACAACAACAGGAAAACAAGTTGAGAAAACCCTGTTCAGTCGATAGATGTCAAGCTACGATCATTACACAGGCTTCAGAACAACGTTAATATAAGAGACCAGCGGCACGTCAACTTCAGCCTCTTTCACACAGCGATTCCGGTAAATACACGGATAATGTGTCCCACGATTTGTTCCGGAATTGTTTAATTTGGTTCATTCACAGTTGTTTTCCGGAATCTGTGCTTGCTTTATACACAAACCATAAAGACATGTGACGTTTGGATGTGAGATGTAATGCGACGCGTACGTTTCACTAAACTGAAACTAACCTGAACAAACTGTGCTTCAGCGCTGATAGTGAGGAGCTGGCTCTGCCTGATCGCCGCTTCATTCCACTTTGCACGTAACGTTATTTTTCGTTGTGAAGAGTCGCTTGATAACGTGCATCATTACTACAACACTGCCTTTAGGTTCTGGCTTTGGTTCACACAGTTCCCGTAATTTTCCAGAATCAGCGCGCATTGTGAAAGGGGCTTTACTAAAGCAACAGTTATGTAGCTTACTGCATTCGGTGTTTGTAAAAGAAAAAACATTAATGATCATTCTAAAATATCCTGTTGAGTATCAGCTCTCTCTATTGCTCTGAGCTCGCTTACGCTTACAGCATATACATGACCGTAGTTACCTGTGATTAGCCTGGTTGTGCGTCACTCAGAAAACAGCAGGCCAATCAGAAGAGATGCTCATGAATATTAATTAGATGGGCCAAAATCGACCTGTTTTTGACAGAGCTCCTAAAAAAGGAGCTGTAAAAATATATTGAGATGGATTTTGGCACTTATACCGCAAATATATATTCTTAAGGACATCAACAAATAAAATAAACCTCCAGAAATGTGTACGATATGGGACCTTTAAAATGATCTTTTACATTTTCACTGTATAAATAGAATAGAGGATGAATAGATGCATACTATGCCATTTAGATAACAATGGAGACAGAATGCATGAGTGTCTTCTTTTCATTCCGAGGTACGATGGAGTGTCAAGAAAATTCATTTCAATGAGTTGCATATGAGTGTTCTTATGTGTCTCTCTTTCTTTTTAGGGGCTCTTTATGAGTGTGTGTTTGTCCATGTGTATCTTTGCCAGATGAATGTGTTCCTCTCCTGTCTCCACAAAAACAAAGCCTCTGTTCTGCTCAGCACAGATAGTGCCAGATCTCTGGAGCCACAGGAACTCTAGAACCCAAAAGCCTAAACATCAGTGAGGCACACAGCCTTCCTTTCTGATGCATTGCAGATCTGCATGGCGAATAACTAATGTCCAAATAAAAACTTAATGTATTCTGGGGTTTTTTTTTAGAGAACAGAATCCACATATGGTTAAAAAAAAAGAAAAAATGGTGGCTAAGAGCTTAGAAATTATTTTAAAAGCCTGTGATTAAATCAACATTAATCAAACCATGTAATGCTGTACAAAAAGGCATTTTGAGAGTTTGAGTGGAAGGAAAAATACAGAAAGAGAAGAAAAAAAGATTTTGACAAAAACATTTTTTTTAAATTAAAATCATGCTTAAAGGAAAAAAACTCATTTCCAACACATAATAAATAAATATTGTTGGCATTAATGAGAATTTGTTGGAAATGAGTTCTATTATGACAGTGCTACAAATAAAGTCAAATAAAAATCTAATGGTAATAAAAACAGGTCTCATTTTCTTAATGCAAATATAATTTGGGGTTGGGGTGAAATATGACATATTTTCAACCGGTTTTGGCAGATTTAAACTGCAAGAAAAGTTCTCAGCATAATACAAATTAATGTTAGACATAATCTTAATGCTCGTAATGGACATTAGTATAAAGTGTTATCAAGTTCGCTTTTATAGTCTATAGTAATTTAGAGTCTGGGTGCGGGTCTCTGTTGGTTTTGTAAAGCTTGACACATCAGCGGCTGCTCTGTAATGAGCTCATCTAATCGTATCGATTCAGTCCGTGTTTTACACGTTGCCAGGGAACAACAACGCCGTTTTAATTCGGTGAATATTCGGCACGACTCCTTCTCATTTCTCTCCAGCGAATTCAAAAGGACATACAGACAAAAAAGTCGCCCGAAAACTGCAGAAGATCTAGAAACAGTTGAAACATGCGAAGAAAACATTCTTTTGTAATCGACAGATAGAGTTAAGCAGCGGGGAAGAGCCGGTGAGTATTTCCAGTGAGGAATCACAGGACTCTTTTCAGTGGACGCGCGCGTCCGAGCGCGAGAGACGCACAGAGCGCGTTGCCGGACACATCCACGTCTGTCAAAACCGCACCTGATCTGAAGCATCACACTAAGATAAAGGTAAACGTCTCTTATCTTAATATATACTCTAATAATCTCTTCTGTGTATCTAAACGCTGGTATACGCATACATTTCTGGCACATGTCGTACTGTTTTCTTTAAAGAGGAAATTGAAGTCTTCTCTCGGTCTGTTTTGTTTTAACGTTTGATATTGACTGTTAACTTAATGCTGTCTTTTGCTCATAAGGATAACGTCAGGTTAATTATCTCAAATGGGTGTAAATGAATACAAATCTGTGAACTAAAGAAGCTGTGCGTGAGACTCAATATAAGAGATGTCTAAACTACATTGAATTTAGTTTCCTTTCAAATGATTGACAGCTTGCGGCAAAAAGTTTTATATATGAATATATGAGCATTAGTTCGGTTTTGTGGTTCAAGTTCTGATTATTTTTAACATTTAACTGCAATTTAAATGTTTATTCTATTGCAGACTGAAGAAATTCAACTTATGCTCTAAATAGATTGAATTTTAAGCCTTACCTACTAATATAGTAACAAACAGATTTAGAGTTCTGCGGAGATAAACAAAACCTTACCACAAGACTAAAATATAAAATAAATATAGATAATTTCTAAATACACATGTTGAGTGAGGTGTTAAGTAAATAGCATTAATGGTAAACACCCAAAGAGAATGCGTTGAAATAAAAAAAATAAAATAAAACTATGGGCTGATATACAAACAACATGTTTTGGATGTTGATCTTTCATTCCCATCAAGATAAAGGTTTTTCAATCAGCATGTAAATGATTTCAATTTCTATGTTAGGCTGCACAATTGACTGCTGAAATATAACAGTTGTCTAGAAACAAGTGCTATTTTCCTGGAGAATCCTCTTGGCACAAAGACGTTTTCCCACAGACTCTACATGACAAACTGTCAAGCATTTCTGAGCGGATGATGAATTTAAACAAGCAATGCCATATGTTGTTTGCTCCGCTGTTATTTGTAGAGTCCTGATGGAAATCTGTAATATATTAAGAGATAATGCTGTCAAAATGATTGATCCTCTACTACAGGGATCCTCAAATCTGGCCCACGAGATCCATTTTCCTGCAGAGTTTAGCTCTAACCCTACTCAAACACACCTGAGAATGCTAATCAAGGTCTTCAGGATCATTAGAAAATCACAGGTAGGTGAGATTGATCAGGGTTGGAGCTAAACTCTGCAGCGCATTGGCCCTCCAGGGTAAGATTTGAGGAACCCTGCTCTACTAGTTGTTACATCCTTTATGGAATTTAAAGGAGTATTCAGGGTTTAATACAAGTTAAGTCCAATTGACAGCATTTGTGGCATAATGTTGATTACCATAAAAAATAATTTCGACTCGCCCTCAATTTTACAGTGAGACACTTAAAATGGAAATACATAGGGTCCATTTCTGGAAGATTTAAAAAGGATGTAATGTTTATAATGTTAAAAAAGCAGTTCTTCTATTATACTTGTGTATTATTTGCTGTAAGGCAAAAAAAATTACAATTATTTTAAGGTTTGGTCTTTATGTTGTCATGACATTTAAGTTGTAAAACTGTATATAAGTTATTGCTATATTGAACATTTAGTACTAAAAAAATGTGTTCACCCAAAAATGACTCACTCTCATGTTGTTCCAAAGGCATAACACCTTCTTTCATCTTTGGGACACAAATTAAGATATTTTTGATTAAATCCGAGAGATTTTAAGTAGAAAATAATTTTACCTGATGATTGGCATTGCCACACTGATTGAGCTTTTACTGAACCCTGAATATCACTTTAAGGGTAAACAAATCAACTACTGGTAACCAGATTTTAGTTTTTAGATTTGAGTTGCAAAGTATAGACTATTAATACTCTTGGCATAACAAATGATTTCTTCCGAGTTATTTTAGAAGCGTTGCTATACATTGACGAATCTGGACGTCTTCTCTCTGTCTGCAAAATGAATGAGCTCTGTGATCTGTGACATGAAGTTCAGCAGGATGGACAGCTCTCCCCTCCCACGGGCAGAAATTTCTTCCGACCCATCACTCCGACAGACAGACAACTCACATCCCATAAACCACCAGACACGACGAAGAACAAGACGCACAGACAATTCAGCGAATCCTTCTGTAGATGTTTTCATAATTCAGGAAACACTTTATGCTTCTGCTAGCACGTTCTCTTTAGTTTCCTTGTTTTTTCCAAACATGTTGATTAAATCAGAAGGGAAAATTATAATTAGACTTTAATCGGTTAATCACAAACAGCTCATTAGCCCCAAAGGGCCAAAGCCTCTTCTGGGTCACAACTAACCTTCTCAGCATCTGCTGAAAATGGAGAAACACATTATTTTTTTTATTCACTTATTTTTTGATATTAAGTGTTTAGATCTGAGTGAAGAGCTTGAATCTAAAGAGGAACATTGTATAATCTTGTATTCATCTTAACAAGCTTTTATGTCAATTTTAGGTCCTGTGAACTCATGAGGCTGTAGACACCAAGAGCTAAATCTTCTCTAAAGGATGAAGATCAGAGATCAGAGAATATATAATCTTGTCCTGTATAAGTAAAAGGATCTTGTTTGGATGATTTGAACCAGGATGGCCAAGCCATTCTACAGACTACAGCACTTTTTAAGGCGGGCTCAGCTGCTTTTGTTTTTTCTGGGTGTGGCTTACATCATGGCGGGAAGCGTGTTACTGCTTCAGCGCTCCAGTGTGGTAACATTTCAGAGAGAAACCGATACCGCGGCACTGCCTTCTCTACCAGCGCCACCTAGATCCCTGGAGGTACCTGCTGCCAGGTGGTTGTATAGGAGGACCATCATCCAAGAGATGGAGAACCAACCTCTTGATCAGACAGACAACAGAAAGAACCAGAAGCACCTCATATCTCGTAACCTGGAGATCAGGCATTTGAGACGCCACTGGTTCAATGGTAATGCAGAACAGAAAAGCTCTTCTGAACATAATCTCTCACACAAGAAAGTCAGACTTAAAGGTAAAGGTTTCTAAAGTAACAATCTGATCTCATGACAAAAAACGTACCTGTGGGAATGTTTTCGTGAGATGCAAAATACGTACCAATAAATACACATCATTGCAGTTTCCAACAGAAATGTCCACTAGAGACGGTAAAACAGCAAGCACTTGTAATCGGTTTTGTACACAGTTTACAGCGCCAAATGGACTTAGGATGTGGAATCCTTGGGTACACTGTAAAATGTAAAAACTTAAAAACTTAAGTTTAGCAGCTACCTTAAGATTTTAAGGTTAATCAAGTTAAATCAAAGTCATTTAAACTCACAAGTTATATCAACTCATTTTTATTGTAATAAGTTAAAATGACTTGTAGTTTTAAGCTGATTTAACTTAAAAACTTAAGGCAGCTGCTGAACTTTTTTTAAGCTTTTTACGTTACTTTCGCATTTGTTCATAATATCGTGTAGGTTTAGGTGTAGTGCAGATGGTATGTTATTTTAAAACGAGGGGGGGCGGGGTGCATAACAGTTGGAAACTGCAGTGATACTTATTGGTATGTATTTTGCGTCTCGCAAAAATGTTCCCACAGGTACGTTTTGGTCATGAGACCAGGTTGTAAAATAACCATCTTAAATAGGATTTTTTTTAAAAATAATTATTCTAAATGATTTCTGAATCATTCTCAACAAGGGACCTACATTGGATGCTTTATAAACAATGAAACGGAGCACGCACTCGGCGGGACCGTTCTATACGACTTCCGCAAAATGACCAGCGCCTTGTGTCAGGACACCTGCTCTGAGAGGTAATGTCTTTAAGAAAGTAAATGAAAGAAACCCTGTTCTTTTAGAAGAATGCTTGCAGTGTTTATCCACAGAAGCAGGTGGCAGAATGTGAGCTGGCTGGTGTGACTGACCTGGAGTTCATCCAGAGAGTCACAGGGAGCAAGAGAAAGGGTGCTAAAATATATAAATACTAAAGCCATTTTAAATACAGAAATGCCATTCTAAAATATTCAGAAGTCAAAAAAAAAAATGTATTCACTGCTTAAAATATAATTATATGCTGCTTCCTTTAGGAAATGCCAACATGTGCTTTCTGATGCATTTATCTACCTTATTTTTCAACGCAGAAGTATTTCCAACAAGACAAGACTGGTAAAGCAGAATAGAACAGAACAATGTACAAAATACAACAGGATTGCATATACATGGTTAACCAAAAATAAATAAATTCTGTCACCGTTTACTCACCCTTAGTAGTTCCAAACCTGTGTTCTACCTTCTGCTGAACACAAAAAAAGATTGAAATTGAAGAATGTGGGTAACCGAACAGTTGATGATCCACTCTGTAGTAAGGAAAAAACTACTATGGAAGTCAATACTATGGAAGACAATCAGCTGTTTAGTTACCTACATTCTTTACATTTTTGTTTTTATCAGAAAGACAGAAACTCATACAGGTTTGGAACAACTTGAGGGTCAGTAAATTAGCTATTTTTTATTTTTGGTTGAACTATCTATTGAAGGCCATGTCCTCTCTTTGCAGTGGGTTCCGGTACGCTGGGCTGGAGTATGGAGCGGAGTGCCACTGTGGAAACCGGGTTTGTGCCCGGCGGGCTCGGGGTGATGACTGCAATCTGGATTGCCGCGGAGAGAAGGGATCCCCCTGCGGAGGGGTGGGACGCATGTCCGTTTACAGAGTTGAGGATCGACTTCCAGGACAAAAGAGATGTGAGTCACATAAAACAGAAGTATTACAAACATGAGTGTGATTCTGCTTGAACGGCCACACGTCATATTTGTACTGTTCTCTGAGGTCCACTTATAATGTTAAAAAATGTACATCAAAAAACATCATTTGAAAGTAATAGGCTATCCTGTTTTAACCCCCCTGATCAGAACGTTCTGTTTGAAAAGGCGTGGCGGATTGTAGACTCAGCTAACAGTTGTGTATGTTTGACAACCTACTACATCCTTCACAGATGGACGCTTCTGTGATTTAGGGTAAAAATGCAAGAATAATCAGTAGACATCAAACAATCTCTAATATCAGACAAAGCAATGACCACATAAAGTTACACACTTGTGTAGTGCGATATTTCTGTCAGATCCAATATAGTAGACAGCATTGGTTTTTTTTTTTAGTTTAAATCTTTCTGAAAATCCTGCATCGAATTGTGCCTCGTTTGTAAACAAATCCACGGTGAAATGAAGTAAACAAAGGACCATCTTCTAACTGGTGTGGTCTGGAACTTAATTAAAAATAAAGTTCATCCAAACTTTCTTAATGTTCGGATCAGAAGGAAGGCAATGCAAAGTTTTTATCACAACTTGGCATTGCACAGTGTCTTGTTTTCGTAGCCCTCTTTATCGTTTTACTGGTTTACTGCATAGACCTGCGTTTGCCTCTCTCGTTATTTACTTACTATATGCGTGAATCGGCTGGTGGGGCTAAACAAGGCAGCGATGTAGAAGCAGGTGTTGATCTTCTTCTGTGAATCCATTGTTTAGCCACACCATTACATCATAGAGTGTCATAACCTGTCGTTTAGGCAGACTGGCTTCAATATAAGCTGTTTTTAGACAAACAACAAGAATGTTTTGAGTTCGGAAACTAAAACTAAAAACAGGATGTTTTTATAGTACAGTGACCTCTTATATGTCAAAATATCAGGGCAATTTTGATTTCTCATGACTCATTTAATGTTTTTTTTTTTTTTTTTTTTTGTTAATAATGGATTAGAGAAGAACTAGTTTGAAAGTTAAAACCCAGGATCAAAATGGGCCTGGCTAAAGTGTGATTAGACGAGACAATCACGAAACGAAAGGCATGAGAGATAGTGAGCACTGCTCTTGTTGTAACTTCATGTGGCATTTTCTGAATACAATGGGAAGACTTTGTGTAAAACGACTTCTGTTTTCTGTTCAATCTTTCTCAGACAGAACTGTGCATTACCACGGCTGTTACAAGAAGCCAAAGAACTCTACCGCTGACGTCCCGATCCAGACCTCTGGGCCGACACACATGCCTCAGCAGTGTATCGAGACCTGTACAGATCAGGTTCAGTTCACAAATAATTGCATTCATCAATAAAAGGGTGTTTTCTTTAAAGTTGGAATAATAAGTTTGAAATTATGGTTGCATGATTTATCGAAGGTGATTGTTCAATTCACAGTAAAGCCGGTTGTGTAATCAGTAGTACTGTAAATCTCCAGCAGGTACTTTCAGATGGAGCAGCATTTAGTACACAGAGCTCCAGTTCACTATATCACGTTCATTATCGCAGATGATTAAATCATTTTAGTCAAGTGTTGGAAATAAATCCTTCTGTGATGTAATGTGGCTTTTTACACAGAATAAGGCACACAACATTTTATAGCAGGGGTGCCCAATCCTGTTCCTGGAGATCTATCTACCTGCAGACATTAGTTCCAGCCCTGCTCCAATGCAGCTGTCTGTAATTATCAAATGCTACCTAAGAGATTAATTAGCTGGTTCAGGTGTATTTGATCAGGGTTGGAGCTGAACTTTGCAGGATAGCAGATCTCCAGGAGCAGGATTGGGCACCCCTGTTTTATAGTATTCTAAGCAGTGATTAAGGTAAATTATAATAAGAAAAACTCAGATAAACCATACATTGTCGTAGTTGTTTATTTATTAGTCACATTGAAACAATGAAAGCAGTTAAATCTTGTCTATCGCTGGTTTCTGGGTTTCTTCTTCGAGCATATTTGGAGTTTCCGCACGAGAATGTGAGTGCCCTTGAATGGAGATTTACTGATGATCACAGAACCGTGCTTCACTTAATGATATGCATGACAATCGCAGCTTTTGATTAATCGCGATTAACGGTTCAATACGCAATTTCATTTCAATTTATCTTGCAACCCCAGTTGTAATAATATTAGAATATTATTATTATGCTTTTATTTTTATTTCTATATCTGACATCTGTAAATTGTGTTTGACCTTATCAGGACCTGCCATTGGCCCTTTTAAAAGGGCAGGATTGTTTCTGCAGCCATGTCCCATTTTTCTACACAATCCAGATGAGTGAAAAGGAATACATGTGTGAGAGGAGCAACCAAACAAACCACACTTCTCCTTATGACCTGGACTACTACTGGGTGTACAGTACTCCTGTTCTAGGTAACCTACAACATGTGACTCAAACTTTATGTCTCTTTAGGAGCTAAAGCTGCAACAGAAAATATCTGTTCTTTCAGATGCAACATGCAAAGAAAGAAGATTTCTACACCAGAGATCCAGCACTCTTGTGGCCCTGTCCAGCTTTCCAGGGGCAGGAAACACCTGGTTACGTCACCTGATTGAACTCGCCACTGGATTCTACACTGGCAGCTATTACTTTGACGGATCACTGTACAACAAAGGTGAAAGTCTGCTAATAACATTTAAACACTCATCACTTTCAGCTCGAGATTTATTATGAGTCTGAAGGAGGGAGAAAATTAACTAAATTAAATGCAAACACTTAGATATTGGCCACAAGAAAAAAAAAATCAACAGTTACATCTCTTAAGCATCTCAATTGTTAGTCCTATATTTAAAAGCAAATGGAGACTCAGCTAAGATTTCTCTCTTTAGAAATTGTGGTTATTTCACTTCTCTGCAGGATTTAAAGGAGAGAAGGATTACTGGCAGAGTGGGAGAGTTATCTGCGTCAAGACTCACGAAAGTGGCCAGCGAGAGATCGAAATGTTTGACTCCGCCATCCTGCTGATGCGAAACCCCTATCGTTCTCTAATGGCAGAGTTCAACCGCAAGTGTGCCGGACACCTGGGCTACGCGTCAGATGTTCACTGGAGAAGCAAAGGTGCTAATGATAGAAACACCATTTATTTTAGCCATACAGTATATTCAAACAGTTCAGAGCAATGCGTCTCAACCAGTGGGCTTTAGCAAACTTCCAACACTGGGTTGTGTTTTTACCCAATTGATGGGCTCAGCCTAATGGGTTATTTGCAATATTTTTAGCCAGGTGCTGTGTAGTTTTTTTGCAAACTAAAAAGTGCCAGTAGCCCCTCACTGCAGAACACAAGATCCAGGGGGCAGGGTTGGATCCACATTTAGGGGGTGGAGATGGGTGAGTTCAGAGATTAGGGAGTGGAAACAGGTAGGATTAGGTATATGTAAGGTGGGAGGAGTTGAATCTGGATCCAACCTCACCCCCTGGATCTTGTGTTGTGCAGTGAGGACTATCTAAAAATGCTGGGTTATTTTTTTAACCAAAATGCTGGGTTCAGCCTGTTAGATCATTTTAATGAGTTATTTTTTAATATTTTTTCCAGGTGATGGGCAGTTGTTTCTTTGCACTCTAAAAATGCTGGATTATATTTTTTTAACCCAAATGCTGGTTTATCCTGTTGGGTTATTTTTATGGGTTATTTTTAATATTTTAACCTAGATGCTGGGCAGTTTTTTGCACTCTGTAAAATGCTGGGTTATTTTTTAACCCAAATCCTGGGTTCAGCCTGTTGGGTTATTTTAATGGGTCATTTTTTATATTTTTACCCAGGTGCTGGGCAGTGTTTTTTACTGTTATAAAAAATGCTGTGTTCTTATTTATATATATATATATATATTTATTTATTTATTTATATTTATATATATATATATATATATATATATATATATATATATATATATATATATATATATATATATCAAAATGCTGGTTTCAGACTGCTGGGTCATTTTTGGGGCTTTTTAAAATAGTCTTAGGTGCTGGGTAGTTTTTTTTAACCAAAATGCTGGGATCAACCTGTTGGGGTATTTTAATGGGTTATTTTCAATATTTTTACCCAGGTGCTGGGTAGTTTTTTGTTTTTTGCATTTTTTTTAAATAATGCATTTTTTTACCAAAATGCTGGGTTCAGACTATTGGGTGATTTCTTTGGGTTATTTTCAATGTTTTTTATTTTATAAAAATTATTTTAATATTTTAGGTTTTTTTGCACTCTAAAAATGCTTGGTTATTTTTTTAACCCAAATTCTGGGTTTGGCTTGCTGGGTCATTTTATTGGGTTATTTTTAATATTTGTGACCCAGGTGCTAGGTAGTTTTTCTATAACTCATGATACATAAATCACAAAATGTATCCTGCCAAGATTCTGTAGTTGAAATTTTTGCAGCCTAGGTTTAAGCTCGTGGTACATGCTAGTTTAGTTTTAACAATGACACTTTTTTTTTTTTTTTTTTCACAGAGTGGTCTGAGTTTGTGGACAGTTATTCGTCCTGGTGGGTGTCTCACGCTTTGGCCTGGTTGAGGTTTGCCCGCAGCCTTCTGGTGGTACACTTTGAAAACCTACAGAAAGATCTAGTCCCTCAGCTAAAGACCATCACTGCTTTCCTGAACACCAGCATTCCTGAGGACAGACTTCTGTGCACAGAGAACAACAGAGACGGCCATTTCAAACGCTCTGGATCTCGTAGCCTGACCTTTGACCCCTTCACCCTCGAGATGAGAGCTCGTATAGATGAATACATCCACACGGTAGATAAAGCCCTCAGAGACAGAAACCTCAGTGGCCTACCACAGGAGTACATGCCCAGGTGAGGATTCATGAACACAGCTGCTGCCCTCTGCTGGAGGGAGGACACAGAAACACAAAGTGCCTGAGTAAAAACACAACTGACAGCTCATAAAAATTTTTCTGCCTGTTGTTTATTGTGCTGTATGTTGTGGTTGTGCTGTCACCAGTTTGATGGCATTGTGGAGATGTATCGTTAGGATGTTTTATCATTAAACTGATCAATTCTCAGGATCGGTTTCAGTGCATTTTAATAATATCCTCAAGTACCCTATCCTAAGGCATTTTAGGTGCCTTTATACTTCAAATCCAAAGTGTATTTATTTGAAAACTGTATTTGGAATGTGCATTTGTAATCTCAGGGTCAAAGCATCTTCAGTGGACACAAATACATTTATTTTAGAAAGATGCATCAGGGAAGCACATTCCCTCGTGAGCAAAGATGAGACATCTTGCTTATGTGATGAACAGCTTGTGTCCTTCGGTCATTTTATTACTACAGTGAATCAAAAGCATAAATCTGAAAGGTTACAGCACTGGCATGAGCTTATTTAGAAATCGTCAGATAGACAGACCAAAAAAAAGAGCAACCCTGGCTTAGCCTGAGAGCAATTCATAAGTGCTGGAGATTCATTTGCTTACAAAACCACAGTCAATACCATTTTTAGCAGAGGTTTAACTGGATAAATGTATCTGCTGATATACCATTTTCTTCTTTCTCCATAGTAGCAATTAAGAAGACTCGAATGTTTCATTTTGCAGGCTACTAAAGGAAGATAGTGTGCTGTGAGTTCTTAGATAATTATTTGGTACATTAGTCCTTTAGATTTGAGTGCTTCAAAAATTATAATTGGAGTTTAATGTCACTGCAGCCTGAAAGGAAAATGCTGTGCCTGCAGAATTACTCAGTGCATGACAGGTTTTCTAGCATCACAGACTGTAACCACTAGCTACGCTTACAGGGAAGCCTAAAAATCTGTTCACAGAGGACCAGCATGTTTATTTTAATTTCTATTTCAAATTCAATTTACTTCTAAAGCACAATTAAAAACATCTACTGTTCACCAATGTACTGTACAAAATAAGTAACAACTATAAGTTCACTTCCAGAATTACATTCCTTCGTGTCTTTCTTCAGTCGAAAAGAAATTAAGGTTTTTGTGGAAAGCATTCCAGGATTTCTCTCAAATTCTCTCTTTCTTCAATGATGCTCAACAGGTTGAAGGTCCAAATTGCAGTTTCAATGGAGCTTCAAAGCCCTACACGATCCCAGCCAAGGAATTAGGGTCTTATCTAGTGAAACGATCGACCATTAGAGAAAATGAGATGTTTTCTGAGAGTTTTTTTTATTTATTTATCATGCATGACTTTTTGCTTGTGCATTGCAGAGCTAGTGCAAGACAAGCATTTTTGCTTAGAAAGTATGTAAATGTTTATCTTTTTTAGAAAATGACAAATCGTTTCACTAGATAAGACCCTTATTCCTCAGCTGGGATCGGGAATAAGGGTAGAGCCCTTTGAAGCTGCATTGAAACTGCAATTTGGATCTTCAACCCATTGGGCACCATTGAAGTCCACTATACGATTGACATTTGTCTTTGATCTTATGTTGCAAACTTGGCATCTTAATGAAACTACATACAAATGCAATCATCCATGAAATAGAATAATTATTGCCATACTTATTCAAAATTTAAAAATCTATGAAAAGCTTTTAGAATGTAACTTTTTATAACTTCATAAATGTTTGAAAACTAAAAATCACAAACAGAATTATTACATTTGCAACAGATTTAAAAACAGACGAGAAAGCAGCTTTAACAAATGGCACTAATGAACCACTATAACATCCTATTTTAGCTTCTGGATCTGAGTCATACGGAGAAAAACAACTCCATGAAAAGGATAATAAATGACCAGAATGAACCTGAAGTTCATTGAGTTGAATTACTTTTTTTTGCTCTCTATTAGCAGCTCAACAGTTCAATACATTAGAGAACAGCAGTAATTTAAACTCTTGCAGAACATCCAGAAGTACTTCAATCACAAATCTATCTATTTATATTATTTCAATTATTAATCTTTTTTCAAAATATGATATGATGTGTGTATAGTATTTGGGATGTAACTTTATAGCAAAACCAAACAAACAAAGCAGAATATAAGTCAATGTAAACACAGGGGAGCTACTTTGAAAGGCTCTCAGTGGAATAAGATGCTTTTTGCAGCCAGATGGTGTAGTTGTGACATCTACCAGCAGGGGCTAACTGGGCCAAATCTTGACCCCTTGAGATCTGCATATTAAAGTTGCATATGCAAAACAAAAGTTACTCTGGAGCCATTTCTGGTTTTTAGTGCAAACAAATGAATTCAGAAAATTCGGCTATTACAATATGAGCATGTTTCTCGACTCTCCTGCGGGGTGCTTATATGAATCTGAGAGAATGACTTAAATAACTTTGGCATACGGCGGCTCTGTTTGGTCTCTGCCAAACACATCCAAGACACACTAACGCATCAAGCGGTCCGTCCATCTGTTAAATATTGTGTGACGGTAAAGCTGCTGGAACAATCCATCACCATGTGATACAATTCAGTGATTTGATAATGTCCTGATAATGTGCTTTGTTCAGTCTGAAGTTGAAACTACAGACTGAAAAAAATAATATATATGCCTTTTAAATAATAACACATAAATATTACTCCTAGTCACATGATTCTTCAGAAATCATTTTAATATTTTGATTTTCTGCTCAAAAAATGTTTATTATTATAATAATATGTTAAAAACCACTGAGTATAATTTTTTTCAGGTTTCTTTGACCAAATAAATAGATTAGATGAAATAAATGAAGGCCTGGACATTAAAAATCTTACTGTGCAAAAACTTTTGACTGGTAGTACATATATTAAATAAAATCAGTGTTGGGGGTAACGCATTACAAGTAACGCAAGTTACATAATAATATTACTTTTTCCAAGTAACTAGTAAAGTAACGCCAGTTACTTTTCCCCCCATTTATTGAATAAAAGCTCTCCTGTCCCCATGTTGAGAGAAATTGTGAGTAAGATGTTACTTTAGTTCCAGAATAAATGTGAACATGAATCAATTCATCCCAGTCACTAAAAAAACAGATACAGTATTCCTCAAAGTAAATAAAAACAGTTAAATTCAATGCAAACCTGCAATAATTAGATATGTTAAATAATAAAAATATACTTTTATGTATTTAATTCAATTTTATTAACCAATGTCTTTGCTGCCAACCTCCGATGATCCAATTCATTCATACTAATAAGCAAAAAGTACTCAAAATAATCTAACATTTGTTTTCCTTCTTTTATTGCTGAAGAGTTGACATTTTTTCTACTGTACAGACGTGAATGAACTTCTCTCTAACCCTGAGGCTTTAGGTGTAAAAAGGCTTTTACATTTGCCAAAAATAGAACTTTTTATATTATAAACAAACAAGCAAGCCCTGCCCAGCCATAAAAAGTAACTAAGTAACGTAATTAGTTACTTTTTAAGGCAGTAACTCAATATTGTAATGCATTACTTTTAAAAGTAACTTTCCCCAACACTGAATATAATAATATAATAATGTTAAGTTTAACAGAATGTGCCATGTTTGTTAAAACATTCTCTTTTTATTTAATAATATTACCATACATTACACTAGCAGCTAATGACATGTTTTGCTTAGATCACATTTTGTTCATTCACATCCTAACTTCTTGTCATACTGGTGTAGAAATTAGCTACACTAATTTAGCCAACATATTTTAATATAAAAATCAATGATGTATGTAAATACTCTTTGCTTATTTAAAAACAACATAAGCATCAGTCATGGTTGTTGGAAATGGGCGCTACATATACTTTGATGGATGCATAGATGCATATGCTCCGTGTTTCTCGGCTCACCCCTTTGTCCTCCAGCCTCCCATCCTGACAGCATCAATCAATTCTAATAAGGCTAATAAAGCACAAGCACCTTTTAGTCTAATATAGTCTCCTCAGACAGCAGCAAACAACACATCTGTCCAAACAAGTGCGTCGGTCATAAATATAGCCTGAAACTGGCAGCGTTCAGATCTGCTGAAACAAACATCACACAGCGTGTGAATGGCTAAACATGCAGCACCAAGAGCTGTTTAGAGAGGTAGATGAGGTGAAGGAAGAGACGGTGAGGAACTGACATTCATTAACACAAGACGCCGACACTTTATACTGAGCAAGGCTTATAAACCTCGGAGGACTGTGATGAGAGCCTGAGAGAGGCTACGCTTGAAGTCACCTTGATCAAGGGCACTAGATGACAAGAGTAAGTCTTCATTAAGATTCCCGTCAGCTCAATGTTTTATTCCGCTCTCGGCTAGACTGTCCTCTGAACCATATTAAAAACTCCACAAATATATTTGCCAAAAATAAGGAAATAAACACATACATAAATAATCACATAAATGTAAAAAAAGTAAATCTGTATATTAGAATCTTAATTAAACACAATTTGACTCATAAAATAAAAACATAAAAAATATATATATACACAGTATATATAACAAGGTTGTGATAAGTCTCTTAATTTTTCATTGTCTTCCAATCATATGTCTCATATTTCATCTCAAGCATGCTCTTTACTCACATTTGTCTCCTTGGCAACCAAGTATACTAACGTTTATGGAAATGATGCTACAAGTGACAGTCGTAATTTGTCATCTTTCATACAATGAATATTGAAATGGCTTGTTTATTCTTTTTTTGTGGTGTACTGTTACTGTTCTAACTGATTGAACTAGCAATTTTAAAGAATAATTGCAAATGGAAACACCATCAAAAATAATGATGGATTTTGTTTGTGTTTGTTAGGTTCACTCGAGCAAGTAAATCATATTTCAGATAACAGATCAGATCTTATCAGAGGAAAGCCTGTGGGACGAGCTGCAGCCTCTGAGACAATGCAGCAGGTGAGGCGTGAGATTCATCCTATCCATTTTAATGAATACAAATTTATTTATTTACACATATATAACAAACAGAAGGTGAGCCACTGACGTGTGGCCTGTTTTAGCAAAAATGCAACAGTATGTAAAAGTATAGAATAAACTTATGATGGAGAATGTTAATAACGTTGCTTGCTTTTACTGTTGTTTTCACTTTTTATATAAGCAAGTGGATTTTTATGAGGATTTTTGAAGAAACATTGACTTGTTTCATGTGACTCATGCCAAATATCAAGCAGCCATTTCATGCACTGAGAGACAGATTCAGCTGAGATAATTGTTTTTCGGCCCACTAAGGTCATCTGCAAAGATCAAAGGTGCCAAACGCATCTCAGATGAGATCAAACGCAATCCAACTCAGAGTCATTATTGACCTTCTGTATGTGACTTTTAGTCGCAACTATTATTAAAGAGAGAAAGAGAAAAAGAGAAAAAGAGCAAGAGCGAGAGCATGCATTATTTATACTGTTCCAGTCACTCTGGCAGTAGTCATTTTACAACAAGAGAGAATCCATCAATATTGTTGCTTTTTATCATGTCCCCTGTAAGAATGTTATTGATGTCTGGAATATCGGCGGAATAAACGCAGTCCAGGAATTGAGCGTTATGGTTCTCAAAGGCCTGGGGTTTATTAAACTGCATGATAGGTTTGTCCTGAACTCCCTTCGGAAATATAAGTGACCTTTTCCAAGCCACAAACTCTTAGAAACCCCATTCCACCAAAAAATAACAATACAAGCATTTAAAACAGAAAATTAAGATTTACAAACCTGTAAAAATGAATTCTCTCTATTCTCCTTTTTCCTGATTAACCGATGAGCGACGCCATGCTGGATTCTAACTTCCATTTGGGTGCCTCGTCTTCTGTTCTTCATAGAAATCCATCTTAAAACTGGGTAAAAAAGACTGACTGAATTAATTTAACCTTTGAAATTTTTTCAATATAACTACATATACCAATGTGCGCAGGGTTAAGTTGTGCTTTTGTTGTCTGCCACAACATATAACAGCAATAAACTTAAAGGATTTACAGATAATGTACTCCCCCCATTTGTCATCCAAGACGTTCATGTATTTCTTTCTTCAGTCATAAAGAAATTGCGTTTTTGTTTTTTTGTTTTTTTGAGGAAAACATTTTAGGATTTCTCTCCATCTAATAGATATGGATGGTGCAACTAAGTTTGAACTTCTAAAATACAGCTTCAAACGGCTCTAAACAATCCCAGCCGAGCCTTATCTAGGGAAACGATCGGTTATTTCCTAAACAAATTGACAATTTATATACTTTTTAACCTCAAATGCTTGTCTTGTCTATACAGGTCAATACAGTTAGAGTATGTCGAAAAACTCCCATCTCGTTTTCCTCCCCAACTTCAAAATCGTCCTACAACGCAGCAGAAGTACTGACCCAGTGTTTACAAAGTGAACACACAAAGAAGATCAAACACTCAAGATAAGACGAGCATTTGAGGTTAAAAAGTATACAAATTGTCAATTTGTTTCGAAAATAACCAATCATTTCGCTAGATAAGACCCTTCTTCCTTGGCTGGGATCGTTTAGAGCCCTTTGAAGCTGCATTTAAACTGCATTTTGGAAGTTCAAACTTGGGGGCACCATACATATCCATTATATGGAGAGAAATCCTGAAATGTTTTCCTCAAAAAACTATTTCTTTATGACTGAAGAAAGAATGACATGAACATATTGGTTGATAAGGGGGTGAGTACATTATCTGTAAATTTTTGTTCTGAAAGTGAACTAATCCTTTAAGGAATAGATATTGGCGATACTCGATTGTAAACATCAGCATGGATTTCATGGTTAATGTACTACTGAATACATTGTTCTGCTAATTTATGCAATCTAAACCATGGAAAAAACATGTGGAAGCTGCTAAATCATATGTAGAAGGATTTAGTAAGCTGGAAATGGTGCATTATTTTGACAAACTAAAGGTAATATTAATATGTAAGAGCAGTATTAAGAAAGATAATATTTGTCGGCGCAGATAGGCGTGTGGTTAGCGCGCCGGCATATAGCGCTGGTGCGCTCCGGGCGTCCCGGGTTCGAGTCCCGACTCGAGGACCTTTCCCGATCCCTCCCCTAATCTCTTTCCCACTTCGCTTCCTGTCCTGTCTGATCTTTCCTGTCATAATAAAGGCCAAAAAATAAATCTTTAAAAAAAAAAAAAAAAAAGAAAGATAATATTTTACCTATTTCTGACTGGAAATGATAAGAACAAACAAATGTTTCAAGATTCATGCCCTGAAAATCCTGGTTCAATTTGGCCAGATACACATTATTTTATTACTTTTGTTCCTCAGACAGTTTTTTGCACTCTACCTATTGATTTGTTATAACTTTTAGCCGTCTATAGTACTCCAAATGTTCTTACAGGTCCGACCGATTAGTAAAGCCCAAAACATGACAATAATTGACCATTTTCAGCAGCAATAATCAGCAAAATATGCAACTTTCGTTTGGCTCAGTACCATTGTTTACGTTCAGTGCCATCAATTGATGACACTTTGTAATAACACTCTATTCCTGTAACGTTACTTGTTTTGCGTACAAGCAAATCTTTCAGTGTCTGGCGCTCTATGCCTTTCATAAACCATGATAAAATAAAATGAGCATGGCTTGCAGCGCTTAAATGAAAATAGAGGTTGACCGATATTGTTTTTTACCGATACCGATAGCTAGGTTGGACCACAGTGACCGATACAGATTAATTAACCGATAGTTTTTGAAAATGGATACTGAAAGGTAACTAAAATAGTGCTCTACTATTTTTAAAAAAGTACTAAACCATACTTTGTAAATGAATAAAAATATTAATATTAATTATATATTGATCATTAAAGTTATTTCATAGTTCATTAATGTTAACAAAATAAACTTCAAAATTTAACAATATATCAGTAAATGTTGAAATTAACACTCTAACAAGGAACAACACTTCTATTCTACAGCTTTCATCAATCTTAGTTGATGTTACAAACGGGCTCATTGTAAAGGGGTGGGAATCAATCTTTACATTTTAACAATATGTAAAATTGCAGTTTCTATGCTTTTTGTTTTTATTTGGATTCTCTGTATGTCAGTACTGCCATCTTAAAACTAAGATTCAATTCAATTACATTTTATATCAAATTATTTCGTGCAGAATTTACTACTTTTTAAAACAATAGACAGTGACATAGACAGTGGCTGCTTTAACAGGCTTCAATGAATGCACAAATCTATTTCGATATATCAGATGTTTTGTCCTGCTCTGAAAACATAACTGACTGTGTGCACTGTACATCAGTTTCATATAAAGGTATTCGAAAATGCAAGTACATTTAACCGCATCCGCAATCGAGCTTTTTCGGAAGAACAAACGCAAAGCGCAAGTGAAGAGTCTGTCAGTGCGCGAGTTTAGTGCATCTAATAGTAGCCTACTGCATTACAAACACTAGGAATGAAGGCATATCTAAAGTAAAACACTGCGGGTCGAACCACACACTGTCAAGCAATGCGCACGTGTCTTGTAGTGCAAATTCTGTGCAATGAAGCCCACCGCGTCTCTAGGGCGCACACGTGCCATATGCGGGGAAAAACACAAGCTCGTTGAAGAGAGGATTGCGATGCATCGGAGAATCCATTTTTCACACACACTTAATGAAACAAAAGTACAGCGCTACGTTGCGCGGACAACTCGCAGGTATCACATACACACAGGACACGTCGCGTGTAGTTCAAGGGGAAGTCTAAAACAGTTTATTTAATCACCAAACAGGCAAATGTTTACTTAAAGAATGATCAAAAAAGCGGCAAAGGTTAGTTTATAGAACAGATCAAACGAAAAGAGAAAGAGCGATATATATATTGTTGTAGCCATTTAAGATTTTTTCTGTTTTACATTGTTTAAACATTATTTGTTTGTGTTTTGTTTCAGTTCTGTTTATTACGAAAGAAGTTTGTGTAATTTGTAAATGTCATAAAGAACGTGGTATGAATTGGACGGCAATACACTGGGAGAGTTGGAGAGGGTCAGACACAATACGTTTTTATTTGTGGAAAATCCCTTCTTAAACAAATTTTGTTTTGTATAATTTGTATGTTAATTTTAAATATATTTTTGTTGATCTGTTATTAAAAACAAGAAAACTGGCATTGTGAAATAAAGCGCGTAACTACCATGCTTCTGCGGCCTGAAGAAAAGGCTAAAACATAAATTATAGCTCTATATGAAGCATACAGACTTTATTAGAGCTACAAAATACAAAAGTTTCGCTTAAATGCACAATACTCAATCTTCCAGTCCAGGGTCAAGTCTTTATGAACATTAACAAAGATTTGGGACAGATATGATGTAATGTTAAACTATGAATGGCTGTGGCGCAGCAGGATTTCTGTCGGCTAAATGAACACAGTTTGCTTTCTCATGTCAGTTCTTTAAATCTGCAACTTTGCTAGCTAACAATATGAGCTTGATATAAACCAATGTAAATATGTGTCGGACTTAACCTCTCATACTCTATGACAGCTGAGCGGAGCCTGAGCGCTTCAGCAAAAAACGCAACCCGGAAAAACTATCGGCAAAACCGATAGTTCTGCCAATCAACTATCGGTGCGGATTAATCAGCAAAACCGATACATCGGTCGACCTCTAGAAAATACTGTGTAAAATAATAAAATAATGTGGGCTCTTAACTTTTTTTGTGGACAAAATCCCACGAAATTCGTATATGTGTGCGCTTATCTGTTGCAGTAGCTATATTCGCTTTGCTTCATGTCATCTACACACACTCATTAAACTATGACACGTGAGTTACCGAAAAAAAAAAAGGTCATTGTGACACTGGAAAGTGATAAAACTATGGCACCATGTTGCTTTTCACTGGTTTAACGTTACATTATCAGCTCTGAAAATATGTTATTTGTCTATAAACACCAGAGACCGGAAATGTGAAGCACAGAAACTGTAACTGGAAATCCAAACATCCATGTCTCATACACAACCTTTAGGTGCAGGTATATCTGTAAGCATATAGATACAGTATAAGAAAATGAATATTCCTCTAATCTGCACAAGATGTGAAGGAAAGAAATGACTGGAGACACATGAACAAAAAAGCCACCTACAAACCAGCTAAAGATTAAAGCAATTCCTCCAACGGGTCTTATAAAAGGATCAAGGGATTCTTAGCATCCCAAACATGGCTAAAAGATCTTGACACTAAGACACTGTAGAAGGATTGAGCATGCTAAGAATCTGAGCTATTAAAAATTACCCAAAAATATAAATTATAGCATAATTTATTCACACTTCATATCATTCCAAACCCATGCTTTTCTTTTTTGCACAGGTTTTGGCACAGGTTTTTTTATATATTAAAACCTATAAATAAAATAACTAAAAATAAAAGCTATAAATGCATATATGGTACCCTGAACCACAAAACCAGTCATAATGGTAAATTTTTTTTGAAAATGAGGTTCATACATCATATGTGGTTTGTTAGGATATGAAACAATATTTGGCCGAGAACTATTTGAAAATCTGGAATTTGAGGGTCCAAAAAAAAAAAAAAAAAAATCTAAATATTGAGAAAATCACCTTTAAGTTGTCCAAATTAAGTTCTTAGCTATGTTTTGATACATTTATTTAAAAAATTTACAAAATATCTCTGTGATTTTTATCTAATATCCTAATGATTTTTGGCATAAAAGAAAATATTTGACCCATACAATGTATTTTTGGCTATTGCTACAAATATTCCTGTACTACTTGAGATTGGTTTTGTGGTCCAGGGTCACATATCATAAGCAGAATTGCATTAAATGTTTAGAAAATTAATCAAAAATTAGAAACAGATTTTGTACATTTCTCCTTATGTGTTCCAATAAAAACAAACACATGAGTCTTAAGGGTTTTTATTTTTTTTCCTTTTATTTTTTTGGATGAACTATCTGTGAAAATACATATTGTCAAGAGTTTACAGTTAAGGTTCGTTCTGTCTGCTATTTTTTCTGAGGTGATGTCAACTAAATGCTTAGAGACAGATATATGGCACGCGTACATCATGTCCAAATTTTTACTAGCTCAACAAACCACATAATCAGTTCTGCAAAGTTCAGGAGAGATGGAAAGGTAAACAATAAACACCAAGTCTGCTGCTACATAAACTCTCAGAGCAAAGCATATAACAAACCACCTAAATTCAATCTAAAATCCCAACACGCGGACCACATAAGTCATTAAAAGAAGAAACAGAAGGGTTTAGAAGACAAAACTGTGGAAAAAAAATGAAACGAACATCTGTCAGCTTGTGTAATTTGGACCAGAGCATGTGTCTCGCCTGCAACTAAGAGAGCTCAGTCATGCTTCAGTCATGTCAAGCTGTCTGCTCTGTTCTTCTGTCAGAAAGCACCACAACGGCTGTTTGATCACCATGACAACCCCATGAAAGCTGGGAAGCGTGTGTGCAGCCCACTGCCGAAGACAGCCGTCACAGGAAGGGAGGCCTGTATTGACACTTTCCTCATTAAAAAACACATCCAGCGCTGCTGATATGACTGAGAATCAGAAGAAGGATTTCTGATAGGTTTATTAATGAGGACTCTTTTCTCTCTAAAGAGAAATGGCAGATGTTTTGATGGCAAGTGAAAGGACAGGCCATTCTAAGGTCAGATTAGGAAGCACAGTCGCTCATGAAAGATTGATTGCTTGAAACACTGATCCATACAGGTTATCACCTGTCTTTCTACCTGTCTAGACTTCAAAGATGTGTTTACTTGGAGAAAGGCTACAAAACGGTGCACAAATCCATCCAGAAATCTCACTCTTTCATATAATAAAATAAAATAAGGCAGAATAGAGGGTTTGCACTAACATCACGACTTGGTCAGTAACCTGGATGCGCAGCCATACACTGTAAAAAATGGTTTCAAAATGTTAAAATAATTTGTTACCCCACTGACTTAACATTTCAAGTTGACTGAACTAAAAATTTTAAGTTACTAAATGTTCATTTAAGGGACAACTGGAATATTTTAGTTGACTAAACTAAACATTTTAAGTTGGCCCGGGTAACAAATTATTTTGAGTTGAAACTTTTTTTTTTTTACAGTGTACTGGCAATATTAAGATGTAAACAACAGCATTGATTGTACTACTGAATATGTTGTTCTGCTGATTTAATGTTGTCTAAATCACGGAAAACCATGTGAAAGCTAGTAAATCATATAGAGAAGAACTTAGTAAGCAGGAAAAGGCACAATATTTTGACAAACTAAAGTTAATAGGAGCAGGGTACGATTCGTGCCCTGAAAATCCTGGTTCAGTTTCACCAACCACAAACACATTTTGTTCCTCAGACAGTTTTTGCACTCTTCTCTTTGATTTGTTATAACTTTTGGCAGTCTATAGTATGTTTTTCGCAGTTCAACCGATTAGTACAGCCCAAAACATGATGATAATTGATCATTTTCAGCAGCGATAATCAGCAAAAATTCAGTGCCACCAATATGGCCGATTGACGATGCATTGTGAAAACAATCTATACTTTTAGTTGACAATGCATGTGTGCTGAGACAGAGGTGAAAATTAAACTAAAGTCTCATAAGAATCACTTAACAACAACAAAGTCTAATAAAGCATAAAAATAATGTTAACATAACCTTATTCACATGGTTTGGCTTTCTGGTAGAGCATTCATACTCCAACACCTGACCTGTCACATGACCGTCCTAACCTGAAAATGATGAGGAATGTGTCTCTTTTAGCTGAGTGTGTGATCAACAAACGACAAATGAGTGGACATATACATCATTTAAACCCTAACGATAAGATATGTATAACTGAAAATAAGAAAGGTGTAAGAAATATAAATAATGATTCAAATACAAAATTTACCATTTCTCAATGCAACCAGTTTCCTAACATAAATGTTGTAGGATTATGTGTATCTATCCTATAACAATAAAACATAATTTACCACATAATTAAATAAAATTTATACAGGAGTACGGAATCCCTTTTCCACACGAAAAAAAAAAAAATAAATAAAAAAAGGTATTTGTGATTTTTTATTTCGAGTAAGCCTCTTTGTACACATACAATCTTTACTGGTAATTTACCAGTAAATTACCGTTAAGAGATCATGCTGTTGCACTACAGGCATCCCGAACTCGAATCCCAGCTTGAGGACCTTTCCCGATCCCGCCCCCTCTCTCTCTCCCACTTCACTTCCTGTCTCCCTTTACGGTCCTGTCATTGTAAAGCCAAAAAAAAAGTAAATAGTAAATAACTTGTAATATTTTAGAATAAATTTAAAATATTTAAAGAATAAAGTCGAAATTACGAGAATAAAGTCTAAATGTTTCGATAATAAAGTTGAAATTGCAAGAATTAAAATGCTAATATTTTGAGAGTATAGCCTTCACATGCAAATAGCCCAGATTGGGAGCACCGGAAGAAGTTTCCAGGCCACCGGAATTTTTTTGAATATATGTGGGATTATTAACAGAAATCATCCCATGTGTTATACTCGCAGGGACAGTATGCTTGGAAATAATATTTCAAGTCCTCGACTGCATTCATTAGGCCTTTTTGTAGTGTGCCAGCCACCCAAAAATAGCAATAAGCTTTGTGCTTTTGGTACTTTTAATATAAAACAAAGCTCTCAAAATCTATCAGTTTTATAGAGAAATACAAAGAATGTGTCTTGCAATAATGTGTTTTTCACACTCTTTAATGTGGCAGGACAGATCGCTGTTTTCATGTGAATCATTCGTCTTTTCAATTACAGCGAGACATTTGTTTCATTAAATTATACTGTTATCTTTGTGAAAATTCCACCATCTACTCTGCAGAAGCTTCTGTGGCTTCTAATCTTTCATTCCTCACATGTATTTAATTAAAAACAATAAATTATTTTCCATTTTTTTGACTTTATTATCAACATTTTTAGACTTTTTTTTAGACTAAATATTTCTACTTTATTCTTGAAATATTTTTACTTCATTCTCGTAATATTCCAACTTTGTAACATTACCAGTAAATTGCCAGTAATGTGCTCTGTAAACACAAAACAAGATTACCGGTTTGAGCATGTAGAATGCGCTGACAAAGTAGTGTTGGGCGATATGCACAATTTTCACATCGTCCTATCGTCAGCTCGTGAGATCGCCGATACACGATACCATTGTGCTAATTTATTTAATGATATGTAAATATGTAATAAATTCCTTATTCGTTTTGTAAGGGTAGTGCATGTGACACAGCTGTGCGTGTACAGAGCGCTGACCGTAGTTCTGTTGGATAGGTTCAAGTTTACTTTCGGTTTCATTCTCTGCTATCTTCAGGGAGCGGTAAATGTGCGTGCGTGAATGTAAATGAATGTATCTTTCTATACCCGTCATATTGCGATAATGTTACCGCTGTATGTCTGATCTTTGTCATCAGTTCATGTTGTAGTTCAGTTCATATTGATCGTGGAGAAGCGATGTGCGTGTAATTCACGTGCATATGTTTAGCGTCATTTTATCGCGTCGTAATTCTAGTTAACGCATACAGATCTGTTATCCTAATGACTGTCTACACTTAATCTATGTACACTGTATGATGAATAAATCTCTTACCCATTTTCACTGCACACATCTGCGGCGCTATCTACTCTATGCTTGTGTTTATACCGCGGCAAGTTTCTGAGGCATCCTAGAACCGACTCTCCGTGCTGCATTGCTAAAGTTAGTTTTTGACGCATACAGGTCCTTCTCAAAAAATTAGCATATTGTGATAAAGTTCATTATTTTCTGTAATGTACTGATAAACATTAGACTTTCATATATTTTAGATTAATTACACACATTTGAAAGTAGTTCTAGCCTTTTATTGTTTTAATATTGATGATTTTGGCATACAGCTCATGAAAACCCAAAATTCCTATCTCAAAAAATTAGCATATTTCATCCGACCAATAAAAGAAAAGTGTTTTTAATACAAAAAAAGTCAACCTTCAAATAATTATGTTCAGTTATGCACTCAATACTTGGTCGGGAATCCTTTTGCAGAAATGACTGCTTCAATGCGGCGTGGCATGGAGGCAATCAGCCTGTGGCACTGCTGAGGTGTTATGGAGGCCCAGGATGCTTCGATAGCGGCCTTAAGCTCATCCAGAGTGTTGGGTCTTGCGTCTCTCAACTTTCTCTTCACAATATCCCACAGATTCTCTATGGGGTTCAGGTCAGGAGAGTTGGCAGGCCAATTGAGCACAGTAATACCATGGTCAGTAAACCATTTACCAGTGGTTTTGGCACTGTGAGCAGGTGCCAGGTCGTGCAGAAAAATGAAATCTTCATCTCCATAAAGGTTTTCATCAGATGGAAGCATGAAGTGCTCCAAAATCTCCTGATAGCTAGCTGCATTGACCCTGCCCTTGATAAAACACAGTGGACCAAAGTACTTTTTTCGGATGAAAGCAAATTTTGCATGTCATTCGGAAATCAAGGTGCCAGAGTCTGGAGGAAGACTGGTGGGAGAGGGAAATGCCAAAATGCCTGAAGTCCAGTGTCAAGTACCCACAGTCAGTGATGGTCTGGGGTGCCATGTCAGCTGCTGGTGTTGGTCCACTGTGTTTTATCAAGGGCAGGGTCAATGCAGCTAGCTATCAGGAGATTTTGGAGCACTTCATGCTTCCATCTGATGAAAAGCTTTATGGAGATGAAGATTTCATTTTTCAGCACGACCTGGCACCTGCTCACAGTGCCAAAACCACTGGTAAATGGTTTACTGACCATGCTATTACTGTGCTCAATTGGCCTGCCAACTCTCCTGACCTGAACCGCATAGAGAATCTGTGGGATATTGTGAAGAGAAAGTTGAGAGACG
>NC_133383.1:12329312-12483603 GCF_049309525.1 Garra rufa
AATGCAGCTAGCTATCAGGAGATTTTGGAGCACTTCATGCTTCCATCTGATGAAAAGCTTTATGGAGATGAAGATTTCATTTTTCAGCACGACCTGGCACCTGCTCACAGTGCCAAAACCACTGGTAAATGGTTTACTGACCATGCTATTACTGTGCTCAATTGGCCTGCCAACTCTCCTGACCTGAACCGCATAGAGAATCTGTGGGATATTGTGAAGAGAAAGTTGAGAGACGCAAGACCCAACACTCTGGATGAGCTTAAGGCCGCTATCGAAGCATCCTGGGCCTCCATAACACCTCAGCAGTGCCACAGGCTGATTGCCTCCATGCCACGCCGCATTGAAGCAGTCATTTCTGCAAAAGGATTCCCGACCAAGTATTGAGTGCATAACTGAACATAATTATTTGAAGGTTGACTTTTTTTGTATTAAAAACACTTTTCTTTTATTGGTCGGATGAAATATGCTAATTTTTTGAGATAGGAATTTTGGGTTTTCATGAGCTGTAAGCCAAAATCATCAATATTAAAACAATAAAAGGCTAGAACTACTTTCAAATGTGTGTAATCTAAAATATATGAAAGTCTAATGTTTATCAGTACATTACAGAAAATAATGAACTTTATCACAATATGCTAATTTTTTTAAAAGGACCTGTAATGATAATAATCGTCTTACTATCATCAAAGGCATCAGCAACAGGCGATATCTTTGACTATCGTCGATACACGATCCTATCGTCTATCGGCACAACCCTATGACAAAGTCTGCTTTGCTCCAAATTGGTCAATCATAGCATTCTTATGGAGGTGATGTGATGTGATGTGAGTTGTAGAGTAATCAAACTTGAGAGTTGAGAGTCAAACTGGTAATTTTATGACAATTTACTGAGATCAAGGCTAGATTAGGCTCAAGGCTATACAATCAAGGCTATAGACTTTTTTTCCTGACAATTCTTGGAAGCCTTACTATTCTCAGAATTGCAAGATATAAACTCAGAATTACCTGATATAGACTTGTAATTCTGAGGGGGAAAAAAACATCAAAAATTTCACAATTTGAGTTAACATCTCGCCATTTTTTTCCCGCAGAATAAAAAAAAAATTACAATTCTGACTTTTTTCTCAGAATTGTGAGTTTATATATTTTGTATCTGTTTATATATAAAAAGTCAGAACTGTGAGATATAAAATCTGAATCACAATGGCCTGTTTTAATTTTTTTTTATCCTGTGATGGAAGCTGGCTTCCATATCCACCATTTCCTTCAACGCGGATGTAAGACGTAAGACTTTCAGTTCATTATCCGCTATAGGGAAATAACGAAAAGAATAACAACGTGCAGTAAACGGTAAAACGGTTTGATCTACAAACCAGTGTGTACATAATTAAGATAATACATTCAAATAATATGGTAAGACACCAATTTGCAATATCGAGCAGCAAAACGAACTGTTAAGTTGTACAGCTAAAAATAGTTGGACGCAAATGAGACCAGAAGCCAGACACATTTACAAATGGCCATGCCCACTCTTAGGGGAAGAAAAAGGTGGATACGAGAGACATCAAACTCAAGCCAGTCTTAGTTAACCTATGATGAGCATTGCTATGGGCAAGAGTAAATGTTGAATGGCGTGACTGACCAGTCAGAAACAAACTGAAAGCAGGTTTCTGAAATCACTCTGAATAAACAATTGTTTACAATACAATGTCTTTTGTTATTCCCAGACTTATTTGCAAAATAATATGTGATCCTGCTGAAATTTCCCATACAAATTGCTCATTTATGCTTCACAGAACATAAATACTGCATCTTTATATGCAAGTCTGATCAAAAAAATGTGTACAGAACGAAAAGTCATGTTCAGCTGTCCCTAAGATTTTCAAAGTCATTTTTCGTCATATGTTTGCTATATTTCCTCATATGAACGATATAATTGGCTGCGGTGTCACACCTATGTGTGTTTGAAATCTGGAAACAGGACCACACACACACACACACACACACACACACACACACACACACATGCTTGTGTTCTCCATCTGCCGCCACTTCAATCAGCCTGTATAATAATTTCCTCTTTGAATTAGAGCCATTAAAATGCAGCAAACTGAAGTGAAGTTGTGCAGCAGTTATTCTAAGTGCATCTGTCTTCATCAGACAGACTGACAGGCCGCATAAATCAGCGCAACCGCTGGGAATGAACAGCCCGAGAGATCAGTCTCTAATCAATTCCTATTAGTTTAGCATTTCTCATGCAGCCAGGGGCCTCACGGGATACATAAACGGCAGATCAAATTTGAGCAATATGTTTGATGAAATGATGAGACAGTATGTGTGGTATCTGAACCAAGAGTGCCTGTGTGTGAAGAGGTAGCTGGCCATTCATCACCAATTTCAATTTTACAATTTAAATGTCTCATCCATGCAGAGATTCTGTTTTATCAAACCATCCTTTAACATTAGTGTCACATTATCAACGATGGCGAACGAGGAACATGTTTTTCTTGCCAGGTTTTGTAGATTAGACATTTTTCTACATTATGTATTAATTATAGAAGACTGACGCACTGCTGCCCCCTTCTGGACAGCGGGAGTGCGTGCGACACCAAATCAAAACAGGTCAGAGAGTTTATGCTAATCTACAGCGAATACCTGACAGATAGCGCTGAAACAGCGGCCCGAGTGCGTTAGCCAATCACAACACATAGAAGCCCCTGTCAATCATTTTACGCGTTTACTCGCTCATTACAGGGCGGGGTTTTGGTTGAAGCGATGGAAATCTGCTGAAAGTTAGCACCACTTTCATTTACATTAAGCATAATTGCTTTACATAAGTGTTAAGAATGACTTAAGTGAAGTTATTCAACGTTATAAAGTATTCGACCACCCATTCAATTCTTTAATTTGTTAATGTATTTCCTATTAAAACACGACGTTTGGGATTTGGATTGAGATCTGATTTTTATTAATTTGCTAGTCTATTGCAGGTAACAGTATATCAGCGTAGGAATATTCTAGACAGCATTTTGTTGGACAAAAATGTGCAGTGCTACACGAGTTATAAATTTTGCTCCATTTTCGTTGAAGACAAAGACACTTTCGTCACGGTTTTAGTCAGTTACTTGGATGCACAGCCATATTGGCGATACTCGGATGTAAACAACAGCATGGATTGCATGGTAAATGTACTACTGAATACATTGTTATGTTAATGTATGCTGTCTAAACCATGGAAAAACGTGTGGAAGCTGCTAAATCATATAGAGAAGGACTTAGTAAGCAGGAAAGAGCGCAATATTTTGACAAAACAAAGTTAATAGGTGGTAAAGATAATAATAATAATAAACTTTATTACAGACTCACAGGTCCAAATGAGGAACAAGACAGTACACACAATACAATAAATATATAAAAGACACTAAAAAAAAAAGCTTCAGAGAAGACAACTATACCAATGCTTCCATAACTTGGACTTATACCGTGCAGTGCTAAACTTGATGCTGGTCAAGGCCATAATTATGTAGTTCTCTGAGTTATTCAGCCGACATATAAATTTGTACATAACATTTCTCAATGTGGCTTGCTGTGTATTAACACCTGCAGCCACAAACATCTCGCTGGCACTACACCAGCGTGGTCTTCTCAGCAAAATTCTCAGAGCATCATTGTAAGCTACCTGGAGTTTATGCCGGCTAGCTTTGCTGTAACTAGACCACAAGTGTGGTCTTACTTACAAGCAGTATTATTTAAGATATTAGCCTAATATTTTACCTTCCTGACTGGAAATGATTCTTTGCCCTGGTTCAGTTTGGCCAACCACAAACGCCTTTTGTTCCTCAGACAGTTTTTTGCACTCTTCTGCTTGATTTGTTAGAACTTTTGGCAGTCTATAGTACTCCAAATGTTTTTCCCAGTCTGACTCATTAGTACAATGACAATAATTGTTCAGCAGAAATAATCAGCAAAATATGCAAATTTCACGTGGTTCAGTGGCATTGTTTACATTTAGTGCTGCCAATATGACCCATTGATGACACGTTGTGAAGATTTAGATAAGTCAATGTTTATAAGTATAGAGATAGCTAACAATTTCACTTAAAATACCCATATGTTATCCAACTTTTTTCACGCAAGAGCAGGCGTGGCCATTTGCAAATTTTATGGGTTTGGCTTCCAGTCTCATCCGGATCTAGTTATTTCTAGCTGTACAAAGCCAGTAATTCTAAACGTGACACATTTGAAACTCTCTTGCGGTTGTGTAGAATGCTTATAAAATGCATTGTGTTTATACGTTTGTCCACTAGATGTCCCTAGTGTTTCTTTTTATTAGAAGATCGACTCTGAAGTGTCCTGAACAAGCCACGAGAGAGTTAGTAGCCTACCCTCTGGATGTTATTTGTTTTCTAAACTTAATGATATTCCCTTGAACCAAGTTTAATGTACACTCTTAAAAATAAAGGTGCTTTAAAAGGTTCTTCACAGCAATGCCATAGAAGAACCATTTCTGGTTCCACAAAGAACCATTCAGCCAAAGGTTCTTTAAAGAACCATCTCTTTCTTAGCCTTTTATAATCTGAAGAACCTTCTTTCGCCACAAAGAACCTTTTGTGAATTAGAAAAGTTTTTTAGATGTTTAAGGATCTTTATAGAACCATTTAGACAAAAATGGTTCTTCTATGGCATCATGAAGCACTTTTATTTTTAAGAGTGTAGTTACTTTAACACCCCAAGCAAGCCAGTTTGTCCAGACATGAAGACGTTCTTTTCTATTTGTTATGTCCCATTCATAGAAGTATCCAGTAACTGCATGGATTTTTCCAGTGTAACAGTGTAACATCTGTGACTTTGTTTAATTAAACACAGCACTAGCATATGACAGCCAGATCACTACACAGACTGCATTACCACAGTTTTGCTGTGACGTATTGATAACCAGGTTTACAGAACACAATCAGCAAGTCTTTTAAAGATAATTGCTGCCTTTTTGTCGAAAGCCATATGCAGGTGATTGAGTTTCATAAACAGTGAGTCACACCTGTCCAGCAGATCCTTCTCAAATAGCAGGAACATCTGTGAGGAATCTTCCAGAAAACAGATTTAATGTATATATTAGATTAGGAGATAAGACTGATGTGTATTAAATGTCACTCCACTAAACAGGAGAATGATTGGGCTGTATAAGAGTTGATCTGTTGCGTTAGTGCTGGTCAGAGGTTAGAGTTTGAAGAGCTGGTTTCTCATCAGTATGAGTGGTCAAACAGAGCCTGTGGTCAGATAACTCACCTGTGCTGAGCATCACAGCCGCAGTAGTTCGGCTGCCATGGCAACGCAAACTTCATAACAATAATTCTGGAAAAGTGGAAGCGTAGGCCAACAGTCTTCAGGCTACAATAACCTACGTCTTGTATCCCTGCAAGACTCCAGTATCTTTTCCGTCATCTATCAAGAGGATATTTAATAACATTCATAATTTATTAACACAGGTAAATCTTTAGCAAATCTCAATATAAATGTACATTTTTCATTCTATAATAATGTTGTGGTACTTAATTTATTTGTATTTTAAAATTACAGTAACATTTTTATATACTGATCAACTATCTATAAAAATAATTATCGGCTTATTGGTATTGGTCAGAAATGTAATGTGACCCTGGACCACAAAATCAGTCATAAGGTTAAATTTTACAAAGCTGAGATATATACATCATCTGTCATCTGTTTCTATTGATATATGGTTTGTTAGGATATGACAATATTTGGCCGAGATACATCTATTTGAAAATCGGGAATCTGACGGTGCAAAAAAATCTAAATACTGAGAAAATCACCTTTAAAGTTGTCCAAATTAAGTTCTTAACAATGCATATTACTAATCAGAAATTACATTTTGATATATTTATAGTAGGTATTTTACAAAAAATCTTCATGGAACATGATGTTTACTTAATTTCCTAAAGATTTTTGGCATAAAAGAAAAATCAATAATTTTGACCCATACTATGTATTTTTGGCTATTGCTACAAATATACCCCAGCGACTTAAGACTGGTTTTGTGCTCCAGGGTCACATATCGCTTTAGTATATCACTATTTTGGTCTGATGTGGTGTTGCATCTGTTTATAATATGGCTCTAATGCAAATATTTAAAAACATGAATTATTTATTAACATAAATGTAATCTTTAACAAATCTCAAAATAAATATTCATTTTTCATTCTGTGTATAATAATGTTGTGATGCCTAAATTCACTTTATTTTTTGTATTTTTCTAAAATTACAATAACATTTTTAAATATTGGTCAACTATCTGTAAAAACAATTATTGGCTTATCGATATTTATCTGTATTTTTATACTGTGGCATACATTATAATGCTGCAATGCCTAAATTCACTTGTAGCACTTTAAGTAATTTTATTAGTAGTAGTATTTTATTTTTTAATGTAGTAGTAGTACATTTTATTTAGATTACAGTCAAACCAAAAATTATTCAGACACCAGATATAATTGTTGATATTTTTTACTAGTAGGTGCAGGACACTATAATTCATTTATATAAGTGAGGATAGCAAAATAAAGTAAACTGACATATTATACCCAAAAATTCATATAGTGGACTACCAGTAAAATTGATCAAAATTTGCAACCAAATTGTTACATTACCTTTCTATCAGTTATCTGACATTATCAAGATAAATTTGTTCTGACACAATTTAACTTTAATTTGACCTCTTGTCATATTTTATTACCATTTTCTAAACTACGGCAAATAAACTGTGATATTGTGAGACATTTTGAAGGTGTCTGAATACATTTTGGTTTGACTGTAATTTATTTGTGATTATCAAGATGAATTTGTTATGAAACTGTTTAACTCTGATTTCTTGTCATATGTTAGCATTTCATAAACTACAGTGAATACACTGTGATAATGTGAGAAATGCTCAAGGTGTCTGAATAAATTTTGGTTTGACTGTATATACAATTAATGTGAACGTTATTATCGCTTATAAATATTTGCCAGGCTCCAGTATATCACTATTTTTGTCTGATTTGACTTAGCATTTGTTTACAACAGCTCAGATGCTCATTTATACATATTTAAAAAACAATTTTTTAACACAGTTAATAAATAAATATACATTTTTTTCATACTGTACATAATGTTGATGACTATATACAGCATTTAAAAAAATAGCATTTCAGTTTTATTTTTTAATTTTTATTGATAAATGTAAATGATAAATGATCATTTACATAAATGATAAAAATTTAAAAATGATAAAAACTCACTGTGATTATCTACAAATTAAAATACTGGAACAATATATTTTTGTTTGTTTTTGTTTTTTTAATTGTTGTGGGTTCCATATATTATTATCATGATTAATATTTAAAGTGATGTTTGAGGATCAGACTTACCCTAGTTTTTTTTAACACAATTCACCAAAAATCACATTATGAAAACAGTAAATAGTAACTATTGCAAATAGCAATAGACAGTCTTATAACATAATTATGGCTTTACAAAAGCACATTAAAAAATTAAACAATAAATATGAGAGCATAATGATGTATTTAACAAATGTGACCCTGGACCACAAAACCAGTCTCAAGTAACGTGTATATTTGTAGCAATAGCCAAAAAAACATTGTATGGGTCAAAATTATCAATTTTGCTTTTATGCCAAAAAAACCATTAAGATATTAAATATAGATCATGTCCCATGAAGATATTTTGTACATTTCCTACCGTAAATATATCAAAACTTAATTTTTGATTAGTAATATATGCTAAGAACTTTATAGGCGATTTTCTGAGTGTTTAGATATTTGCACCCCCAAATTTCAGATTTTCAAATAGTTGTATCTCAGCCAAATATTGTCATATCCTAACAAATATACATCACTGGAAAGCTTATTTATTCAGCTTTCAAATGATGTAGAAATTTCAATGTCAAAAATTGACCCTTATGACTGGTTTTGTGGTCCAGGGGCACAAATATGTTTAATAAATTATAACATTTTCACAAACTGTGAGTAATTACAACTCTAAAATTTGATGTTTATGTGTTTGGCAATGGATCTTTTCTATCCCTAATCAGGCTTATTGTTTTGCATTTTAGGCTCATTTTGACCACAAAGTATGTGCTTTCCGCAAATATAACTGTGAAAGTGTAGTTTATTATTTTTTCGAGTTGTAACCGCGGAAGTTTCAGGAATGTTTAATACGGTGTGCAAAACAATCCCGCCTGGTCATAAAGTGCCCACAAACCGTATTACTTTAAACATGCATAGTTAGCATGTGACTACATTGAAATCAATAACAGCATCTCTTTTTATAATTGATGATAATAGCGCTCTGCTCTAGTCCAAGTTCTTCATGGTAGTGGCGCGCAAACAAACTCTTTATCGTGAAAAGTAAACCTATAGGTGAGGCTTCCGGTTCACTAACCGCTTTCGGGAAATAAGAGAAGAACAACGTAGTAAGTGGTAAAACTGTTTGCACTACAGTGTGCTCATAATTAAGACAACATTAAAATAATATGGCAAGACACACCAATTTGCTATATCAAGCAGCAAAACGAGTTTTGTACAGCTAGAAATATCTGAATGAGGATGAGACCGGAAACCAGACCCATAAACGGGACGACGACGTCTGCCCATCCTTTAGACAAATATTCAAAAATAAATATCGGTGAATTACCTTCATAATGTGAAATTAATTACTGGCTTATAAGTATTGGCCATATTGTTTTTATTTCACCTGTATGTTTTGCATTATGTGACATAGCTTGTGTTCCTCACCGCGAAGTCACCACGATGATGGACTTCATCTCACAGACCATTGAACTTCCACAGCTGTCCTGTGGACGAGACTCTCACTCCAACAAGCCGTCATGTCCGTCAGACTGGTTGCTCCATCTGTTTGCATGCTATAAAAGTTCCCCTCGTGTTCTGGCTGGGCTCGGCTGTCAGATCCCGCGCTGCGACAGACGTGCGCGCTCATGTCTAACACACAGCTGTATGAGTGTTTGTGTACGAGCTCCAGCAGAAGAACAGGCATCGCTGAGCCGCTGAGCGACAGGAGACACGTGGCCTCTTCTCCTCTACGGAACGCGGGAAAGCCCTCCTCCAGCCAGCTGTGGCTATCAATGCTATTATTACCGTCAACTATCACACTGTTTTGAAAGGAGAACCGTGATACTTTAGCATTACACGTGCTGGCGTGAGACCGGTGTGGTAAAGTCACTTGCCAGCACTGTGCTGGAATGTCCAAACAAATCATGTCATGATAAGGTAAAAATGTAAATCTGACTGATTATGAGATATATGTGAACAAAGTCCGACAATAAATACTATGATACCAAGCACAAATGTAGGTTAAATAGCTTTAGCAAGTAAATAAAAACATTTTGACGGTGATTTTATTAGCAACTGAACTACAAAATAGCTTAATACACAAAAATGCACCATCAGAGGATTATCTGTTTACATATTTTGATCATTTTATTTCATTCATTTATAATATATTTAAGCTTTACAAAAAGGGGAAAAAAGAAAACAGGTAAAAAAAAATCACATTAGACAAATATGACAAATTAAATGTATTTAAAAAAAGATATATATATACACACACACACACACACACACACACAAATACACAGTATATATAGATCTCAAAATATATTTTAAAACTGTAGAATATTGTGATAAAATTATTGATTTTATTTTTTGTATATTATTATCTTAGATAAATTGATATTCAAAAATGAATATTATTCAATACAATCTATCTTTCTATCTATATATTTAAATATTTACAGATATTTCTATTTTATTTATAATCAATTTAAGCTATCCAAAAAAGTAAAAAAAAATGTATTAAAATATACGTAATTTTGAATATACATACACACAAACACAGTATATATAGATGTCAGAATAAATATATATTTTATACTGCACATGATATTGTGATAACTAAATTCACTTGTAGCTATTAAAATTATTGATTTTATTTTTGATAGTATGTATTTTTTTAAATTTTTCCAAGATAAAATTGTATTCGAAAATGGATATTATTTAATCTTGTCTTTTGGTCTATCTATATATTTAAATATATCTATTTTAAATGTTTTATTTTATTTATTTGTAATACATTTAAACACCAATAAAATTAAATTTTACATTAGTAACAAAAGAAATAAAATAGTCAAATATGACAACAAAAATAGTTAAGTAATTACATACAAATGTGTGTGTAGATCTCAAAATAATTTTCATAATATTGTGATAAAATAATTGATCTTATATTATTTTTAATTTCTTTTAAATAGTATTCAAAAATTTTGAATATTATTCAGTTATCTATCTTTCTGTTTATCTATATATTTAAATATTTTATTTTATTCATTTAGAATACATTTAAACTATCCAAAAAAGGTAAAAATCGCATCAGTCAAATATGACAACAAAAATGGTTATTACATTTATTAAAATAAATGTACACACCATATATATATATATTTCATACTGTACATAATATTGTGATAAAATGAGTGATTTTAAATTTACTTATATAAAATAGTATTAAAAATGAATACTATTCAATGATCTATCTTTATATCTATATATTCATTTTTTATTGTATTATTTATAATAAATGTAATTTTATTATAAGTGAATAAAAAAAATGTGATATTTGAAATAAATGTAAAGTAAATAACAAAAATGCAAAAAAGTTGTTCAAGTAGTTTCTGCTATTAATCATTCCATTCAAGTAATTTTTACTGCCAAACATTTTTTTTGTTAGTTTAACACTGAAGTTATCTACATAAATATTAGGTATGTTGATCATCTGACATTTGGTAAGGATTTGGACACTCGGGTTAAAGAGTTTACTCTGTCAGCGTCCTCGAACTTCCAGATAACACACGAAGACTCACTCTCATGCTGGGCTTTGTGTCTCAACACATCTTCCCCCTGCTCTCAGCTGTTTTCTTTGGACTCCAGGATTCATGCATTGGCTTTGTTAATCTAAGAGAATGATTGTTTAGTTTGCATAAAAGATAATTCAGTTTTCCTTTCCTAGTTTTTCATTGGAGATCCCTCGAGGCTGAACTTCAGAAGGAAGGCCAGTAGATTTGATAACGTACAAGCAAAGCATTTGTTTTACTCACCCTCGAATCAAAGTTTCCTTTGTGTGTGGGACCGGATCTGTTTCCCAGGCCTGCAGACTCAGGAGGGTCCTTTGAGTTCAAAACAACAAAGAGGCCTGCGCCTCCAATGACTTCCAAGAGCTAGAACAGAATCGCCTATCCTCGCACACAGAAATACAGCCAGATAGACGGGCAACAGCCTGAATAAACAGATCTCTGGATCTATGAAAAAAGACTTCACTTGCTCCAAAACAAGTTTCCAAATCGAAGCTGGCTGGGGGAGTGACTATGTTTGGAAATTATGTAATTCTACCGTATTACTTTTTAAAAAATGTTTCAAATCTTAAAGAGATAGTTCACCCAAAAATGCCCTTGTGTCGTTCCAAACCTGTAAGACCTTCGTTCATCTTGGTCCTCTTGATAATGGTTGGAGGAGAAGAATTGTTGAATAAAGTCACTATTTTTGTTATCTTTGTACACAAAAAGTATTCTCGTAGCTTCATAAAATTACGGTTGAACCACTGATGTCTATTTTAACAATGTTCTTACTACCTTTCTGGGCTTTCACTCTTAAAAATAAAGGCTCCAAAAGGGTGTTTTTGCAGTGATGCCATAGAAGAACCATTTTTGGTTTCTCAAAGAACCTTTCAGTGAACAGTTCTTAAAAGAACCATTTTGAAGAACATTTTAAAAATCTAAAGAACCTTTTCTATTATAAAGAACCTTTTCTGCATTTGAAAGGTTCCATGGATGCTCAGGGTTCTTCATGGAACCATCAGTGCCAATAAAGAACCTATATTTTGTCAGTTGCATTGATGTCTATGTCTATGTCTATGTCTGTTTCATCAAAAATATCTTAATTTGTGTTCTGAAGATGAACAAAGGTCTTGCGGGTTTGGAATGACATGAAAGTGAGTAATTAATGACAGAATTTTAATTTTTGGGTAAAGTCTCCCTTTAATATTGTACACGGTCATTGTGGTTATTTCAATTTTTTATCCAGTTTTGTGTAAATATGACAACTTTTGGCAGTCTGATCAATTAAAGAGTCAGATTAAAGATCATCCTTGCTTACTAGCAATGGCAGGTCAAGTTGATCATTATTTGGCATTATTTTTTGCATACAAAAATGTGCATATATGCACAGTATGTGCATTGCATTATAAAGAAATAGTATTGTAGTTTGCAATTTTGGACATTCCCATGGTTTACAAGATCATTGAGGAAGTGTTTCTAACCGACAGGTCAGATTGTCTCATTTTACTATCAGTAATTTACCCACACTCTTAAAAATAAAGGTGCTTTAAAAGGTTCTTCAAGTGATGCCATGGAAGAACCATTCAGTCAAAGGTTCTTCAAAGAAACATCTCTGAAGAACCTTTTTTCACCACAAAGAACCTATTATGAAACAGTAATGTTCTTCAGATGTTTGAGGTTTTTTATGGAACCATTTAGTCAAACAATAAATGTCTTGTGAAGTGAAAAGCTTCATGTTTGTATAAAACAAATCCATTATTAGGATGTTTTAACTTTAATACATAATCCGTAATAATCCATAATCCATGATAATATTTCCTACACTTTTAAAAATAAAGGTTCCAAAAGGGTGTTTTTGCAGTGATGCCATAGAAGAACCATTTTTGGTTTTCCCAAAGAACCTTTCAGTGAACAATTCCTAAGAGACCATTTTGAAGACTTTTGAAAAACCTTTTTTGACTATAAAGAACTTTTTCTGCATTTGAAAGGTTCCCTGGATGTTCAGGGTTCTTTATAGAACCACTGATGCCAATAAAGAACCTTTATTTTTAAGAGTGTATAATGTTCCTTTACATATTTGTTTAGAACTATTTTGGTCGGTTTTGGCTTGTAAACTATGCTTGATCTGTTCATATTTCTCTCCTAATTCCGATTACTTTTTCCCAACAGGAAACAACATTATGGATATAAGACTTGTTTGAAGTTCAAAATGTCTTGATGGATTTGTTTGATACAAAAACAGCTTTTCACTTCACAAGATGTTAATTGATGCACTGAAGTTGTGGAAATTAGTTGTGGATTATTGTGGTGTTGTAATCAGCTGTTTTGACTCTCATTCCGACGGCACCCATTCTCTTTAGAGGATCCATCGGTAACCAAGTAATGCTAAATTTCTCCAAATCTGTTCCAACATCTACAACATAATTTTTAGGTGAACTATTAAAGGATTAGTTAGTTCACTTCCTAAATAAAATATTTCTGATAATTTACTCACCCTCATGTCATCCATGATGTTCATTTATTTGTGTCAAATTTATTTTTATTAGGATAAACCCCTTGAGATGCATCATCTCGTTTTCAAGGGGGTCCTAAAATACATCACGACCATCACAAAAGAACAATAATAAAATAAACAAGAGTACAATTGTGGAAGAGTACAATTCTTTCTTCGGTTGAAAAGAAATTCAGGTTTTTGAGGAAAAGGTTCAAGGATTTTTCTCCATATAGTGGACTTCAATAAAGATCAACGGGTTGAAGGTTCAAATTGCAGTTTCAATGGAGCTTCAAAGGGCTCTACACGATCCCAGCTGAGGAATACTGTCTTATCTAGAAAAACGATTGGTCATTTTTTAAAAAAATAAATAAAAATGTACTCATCGGACTAGCTTGACCTATAGCATTACATAGTCACGTTGGAAAAGTCACACGTGACGTAGATGGAAGTACCAACCCAGTGTACAAAGCGAACGTTCCAAGTCAAACACCCTTTACAAAAGCCTTTAAAAAGGTAAAACGTCAGATGATGTTTAAGTTGGAGTACACAGGCGAAGAACAAACCATGCGTGAACTTTCCAACATGATTAAGTGATTATAAAGTCACATATTTGTGGTTAAAAAGTATATAAATTAGATTTTTTTAGAAAATGACAGAGCGTTTCAATAGATAAGTCACTTATTCCTCGGCTGGGATCATGTCAAGCCCTTTGAAGCTGCATTGAAACTGCAAGTTGGACCCTTAACCCATTGGCCACCATTGAAGTCCATTGCATGGAGAAAAATGAGAATGTTTTCCTCAGAAACATTAATTTCTTTTCGACTAAAGAAAAAAAAAGACATGAACATCTTAGATGACATGTGAGTGAGTAAATTAGGAAATTTTCATTTTGGAAGTGAACTAATCCTTTAAGCCCAGAGTTTCAAAGTTGGAGGCATGTCAAATACAATGGACGCAGTGTCTGTACTGATGGTGGATTTCCTGAAATTTTACAATTACGATAAAATATTTAACATATTTAAATCGAATTCACAGCAAAACACACTGAGGCACATTCCTTACTCATCATTTTGTAGAAGAAGAGTTTTTAACGTTTTTTGGCTCTAATAAAATGGCTAAAACACACATAAATCCAACTTCCCTAGAGGACATAAACGTGTCATATGTAGAATATTCCAAATCACTCACTTATGTGGTTCTACTGCTGTCTTAGAGGCAGCTGAGATTGTAGGCAGCTCACTGGGTTTTGGAACAGAGCTCTACTCTTCGGAAACCACAGAAGGTCTGAAAGGTTTAAATCTGAACATACTTTGCATGATTTCAGCGTGTCTCTGTGAGACTTGTTTAATATGTGGTTGGGGCGTTTTGCGTTAACAGCAGCTAGCTGGCTAAAGCTCTCTGCTTTGTTCTCCAATCCTGAGGTTAACGATTTTCCATCGTGGGAGGCGGGGGAGAGCAGCGGCGGAATTAGGATTCAGCTCCCATCCTCAGCGCCGAGCGGCTGTCTGCTGCCTACCCAGCAACCCTGGCGCTTTGTGACAAGGAGATGGATGATATCTGCAGCCTGGCCGGCCGCTCTACGGGTAAAGACACACACACACACACACGTCTGCAAGCACACAGGGTCGCACACACACACTTTCCAAAGCCAGCAAGGTTGTACGCACACACATTCACACATGTAACTAATGCTGTGATGCTGCTGCTGCTACAACCTTTAACATGTAACACAGAACAGCAAAGCCGCATACAGGTTTCTTTGATTGTTTACTTCATTCACAAAAATATTGCACTTATACATAAGGTGGGAGTACTTAAAAGTGTGTTAGGTTAATGATTTCATGTGTTAATATATACCAAAAATGAGACAATAATTAATACAGTAATATAAACAATTTATTAGAAAGTCTTAAACATTTACAGCATTTAAATATACAAATATGCAAGAGATATTGTGTGTCTGTGACTGGACAGTGACACTATGTGAAAACAGAAGGTCAAAGGATCTGTCTTTCTTCTCCGCCTCCTTTAATGCAGGAGTGTATTTGTGTGTCAGACTCACCTGCTGAAACTGCTACTGCAAACTTAAACACACACACAGCTTCATTTCTGCAGTACACACTGTGAAAAAAACATTAAGGGTTAGAGATTGAGAAAAATATGTAAAAAATATTTATTTTTAATTAATACATTTGTGTTATTTTCCAGTAAAAATACCTAAACATCCTTAAAACATAATTTATATATATTTATAAACACACACATAATACAAATATTATTTTTATAATACAAATATAAAAATACAAAATCTTTTTATTTAATATACTAATATATATATATATATATATATATATATATATATATATATATATATATAAAGTATATATATAATTTTGATGTTATGTGTGTGTATATATATTTATATTATTATTTTTATTATAATTTATATATATATATATATATATAGCCAAACACTTGCCAGTAACTTAATTCAAGATCTTTCCATTCTACTCAGTGACAACTTTTGCACCTTTTGTTCCTGCGAGTAGAAGTACATTTATCTTTTTCCGTTTTTTTTAAAATGGAAAATAATACAAACATATTGAAATTATTTTCCAGTTAGCGTGTTTTGAAAAATGGTATCATTGTATGGCACATCTTAGTAAGACTTAGTAAGAATGTGTATAACCATATCAAGTGAAACTGCAAGCTAAAAAAAATACAATTATATCAGTTCATTCAAAACAACATCAACTCAATCTGAGATAATATTCTGGACAATCATTCACAACAGTCACTACTTTTTTTGGTGAGAGAGAGACAAAGAGAGACAGTTCATTTTAGGATACAGACAGGTTTATATCTCTGCCAGAGCTCACTGTGTGTTGAAGAACAAAAAGATGTCTGGGTATTGTGTGTGTGCGTGTGTGTGTGTGTGTGTGTGTGTGTGTGTGTGTGTGTGTGTGTTTGAGGATTGCTGGAGTGCTCACGCAGCTTTTCGTGCAGGTAACGGGAGCACCTGCGGCCACCGCTAACCGCCATCCGACGGGTTAAAAGCTCCGACTGGAGGAAGACGCTCAGAGCAGCCGCGGGTTCCACTGGAGTCCCATCGGCTGAGAGAAACCTGTGAGACAGAAGCTAATTATCCTCTAAAGCAAAAAGCCAGTTGTGGTTCAATAACTCCAGCACGCTGCCAGCCAGATACCGCGTTTCCTTGGCAACGCCTCCACAGCAGTACTGCAGACATCACAGAGAAAGGCAGGCGGTCACAGGGTACACAGGGCAGGATGAATCGGGGAGGAAAGACTTGAAGAGTGACGGGCCGTGTGGAGATACGTCCTCTACACTGATGCACGCCAATTATGGGCCATTACTCTCTGCTGAGATTGATTTGCTTTCTTTACGTTCGGGGTCCCAGAGATGTACCGTACGTATAAAAATAATGACATTTTCTAAATTACTTTCCCTTCAAATTCTTGCAATATCTGTGTCTGACCTAATCAAACCTCAGCAGACAGATCAAAGCTTTAACCCTTGGATCACAAAGTAGACACGCACTTTGTTCAAATATGATTGTTATCAACTAAACAATCATTTGTACCTCTTTAATATGTGGAAAACATCTTTTTTGATGTTTGATACATGTTATAAAGTTTAGAATCAGTTTTAATACGTTTGGTGAAAATAACAAAGGACCAATCTGAAACATCAAAGCACATTTTGAGATTTCGGCTACATCACACAAAGCTGATTTAGCCATCAAAACAACACAAACATACAAAACAGCTGGTTCTACACTCTCACAAATAAAGATGTATTGGTGTTGATGGTTTCATGAAGAACCTTTAACATCCATACGACCTTTCCATTGGACAAAAGAGTTTTTATAGAGTGTTTTCACAATGCTTCATCAATCGGCCATATTGGCGGCAATGAACGTAAACAATGCCACTGAACTGAACAAAACTTGCATATTTTGCTGATTACTGCTGCTGAAAATGATCAATTATTGTCATGTTATGGGATGTACTAATCAGTCAAACCGGGAAAACATTTGAACTGCTATAGACTGCCAAAAGTTATAACAAATCAAGGAGAGGAGTGCAAAAAAAACTGTCTGAGGAACAAAAGGCATTTGTGGTTGGCTAAACTGAACCAAGATTTCCAGGGCAAGAATCTTGAAGAATATTTATGAATATTTGCTCATCATTTCCAGTCAGGTAGGTGAAATATTAGGCTAATATCTTAATTAATACTGCTCGTATGCATATTTACCGCCTATTGTGCCCTTTCCTGCTTACTAAGTCCTTCTCTATATGATTTAACAGCTTCCACACGTTTTTTTCCATGGTTTAGACAGCATAAATTAGCAGAACAACGTATTCAGTAGTGCATTTTCCGTGCAATCCATGCTGTTGTTTACAGTGGAAAAAGGTAGAAAATCGATAATTTTGACCCATACAATGTATTGTTGGCTATTGCTACAAATATACGGTGCAGAGTCACTTATAAATGTAGCTCAATACCAATAGTCAGTGAAAGTTAAAAGTAACATGAAGTGTGCAAAACAGTGAGTGAAATGATTTTCAATAATCTTAATATGATATGACTATAACAAAATGACTAATACATGGCCTCCTGTGGCTTATAGCTTTAATAAAAGGGTGACAACAAAGAATGATGAATGACGCTTTGTTTAACACAGTAAATTTATTAACAATAATCTGATTATTATATACGTAAAATGTGCAAGTAATATGACTTACAAATTCTTTTTGTTATGGCCAATAACCAATATGATGGCTGGAACAGCGTTTACAAAATCTCAAATGTAACATTTTATATCTGTAAAGTGAAATTAGGAATTAAAATTTAATGTACAGCACAGATTATCAATACCTGTTTAGTACTAAATTAGACTTTAAATATACAGTTTGAATTGGAAAATATATGTATGCATATAAACAAGTGCAAGAGTCGTTTGTTCTCATAAGTGCCAGTATTCGTCATTCTTTCTGTCTGGATGTGTGCAGACATTCTGTGTTTGCCCCTGTTATTTGTACCTGCAGTGAGCGGTGAGAAGGACCCACTGTTTCCCCTGACCTGCACTGATAACATGCACCACAACAATCCCTGACAAGCAATGGAAGAAAGATTCCTGTAATCCTGTAAATTCACCCAGCTCCTGCAGTTTCTCCTGCCTGAGCTCTCAGTGCTTAATCTACTTTCAGTACCTTTATCCCAGACAAATGTTAAGTTTATTTAAACCGCATGCGGTTAGCGAGAACACACACACTCACACACACCATCAGCGGGCTCTTTTAATTCCTCAGTGGCCGCTCTTTATCTCCTGACATTTATTAAGGGAATCTTTCTTGCGGTCTATAACAAGGGCGCGACTCCGTGATTCTCGTGCGAACTAAACGATTCGATATCAGGTATGTTTTATATTTTAAAATGTTTGATTACTGCTGAATTTCTTTAACAACATTTCTGTCTTGTTGTCCAGTAAAATAAATATGCCTAAAACAACATAATTTTACTTTAAAATGTGACCCTGGACCACAAAAACAGTCATAAGGGTCAATTTGTTGACATTGAGATTCATGCATCATTTAAAAGGTAAATAAATAAGCTTTCCATTTATGTATGGTTTACTAGGATAGGACAATATCTGGCCGAGATTTGAAATGCTGCAAAAAAAATCTAAATATTGAGAAAATTGCCTTTAAAGTTGTTCAGATGAAGTTCTTAGCAATGCATATTACTAATCAAAAATGAAGTTTTGATAGATTTACGATAGGAAATTTACAAAATATCTTCATGGAACATGATCTTTACATAATATCCTAATGATTTTTGGTATAAAAGAAAAATCTATCATTTTATACCCGTGCTACTTACGACTAAATTTGTGGTCCAGGGTCACAAATTTGCTTTTCTTTTAAGCACAAGTCAATTAAGCAAGGTTTATGCACTGAATTATATATGTCATTCATTTCATTATGGCCTGATAAATGTAATCTCAGCCCATCTGTTTTATTTTTAGCTAATCTGACAGCCAGGCAATTTAGAGAAATAATTTTGTTAAGTTGTATATAATATTAAACTATTTCGCATTAATTCATCCATTGTTTGCATATTTATTTGTCTGGCTATCTTTCTGGACGCCTGAAGACTTATCAGCCAGAAAACTAAGCATTTTTTGCTCTGATACACACAAATGAAAGAGTGCTGTCAGCCAAAAATGTAAATACGAAACCGCCAGTGAGGCTGAGACATCAGACCCTGACGCTTGCTGGACCATTCAAAAGTCGGGCCGTTTATTAAAAAACAAAATCTTCGTTCCTGGCTAGTTCCAAGTCTTTGTTCCTTTTCTCATCTAGCTGATGAAATGGTCTGTGTGTGTGTGTGTGTGTGTGTGTGTGTGTGTGTGTGTGTGTGTGTGTGTGGGATGAGGGAGTATTTATGTGCTATCTCAGATGAATAGTGTGAGCAGCACACAAGATTTTATCTGTGCGTTGGCACTGCCAGCCTGTGCCGAGTGTCAGACGGATCCTAATAAAACTGTCTGACCCCGCGTTGGGCACCAGGCTGGCGCTCGCCGGTCGTGGCTGACTGCTTGGTATGCACAGAGCATGGCAGAGCTTCAGCTGTTGCTGGGAGCTTTGTGGCACAGACCCAGCCTGATTAGTTGGCATCCGCCATTGTTCAGAACGAAACCAAGCAGGGGAAAAATATAATTAGAGAAAGAGAGAGAAGGCGAGAGAGAAAGAGAGAGAGAGAGAGAGAGCAATAGGGAGAAATCAATTGTTTTGAAACTACATTTCTAATGTGGGTAATTTAGCAAAATTAGGTTTTCAAAAGTTAAACACTCCAGGGAGATAAAGAACAAAGCCAGGCGTTAGCCTTAATGAGTTCACATCTTTAAAACAGGAAGGAGCCCACAGCTCCGTGCCAGCCGGACCCCTAAAACCACCATCCGTCTGGAGTTCAATGTCATTTCTGCTCCAAAACAACATGACGACACATTGAGATCCGTATAAACATGGACGCCCGTGCGTGCCGTGCCTATAAACGCAATAATCTGCGAGCCAACAGCAAAGTCTGGTCTTCGAGAGGTAATGAAGTCTATTCATAGAAATCGGTTTTGTGTAAATGAAGGTGTCAGCATATGTTGGTTCAATATGTCGTTTGTTTTTTTTTTCACATGGACTTGTTTGGCTATGCATCAGACAGTTTTTACGTTATTGGATTAAACAAAAAATTACATTACATCTGGTGGCTACATGAGGATAGAGCCAAGCAGACTTGTTTTATAAAAGCGCAGGTGCTGGGATCTTCTCCGAAGCGCGTCACTATAAAAACGGTTGTACGTTTTAACTTCATTTAAGAGAAGATTCACGATTTTTTACTGTAAGAATGAATTGTGAATCGCAGGGAATAATTGATAATCCCGGCCCTTCCTCCAGCCGCCGATGCGATAAAGGTCATTTATAGATGAGCTGCAGTGGCGACCAGACAGCCAGACAGAGCGATTAGCATGACGACCCTCTCTGCGCCCCTCACCCCAAAGAAAAAACACCTCAGCAGACGTACAGGATCGAGTTTTATTTAAAAACCAGAAGAAACCATCATCATGTGAACATATTGAACATTCAATCTCTCAGACACGCCAGCGCCGCATCCTCTCTCTCGTCCACAGTTTCTCTTATCTCTCACAGACATCCGTCCCACGTCCGTCTCAGTCGGGACAAGCCAGGGAATTGAGTGCTTTTGCCCTCTGCCCAGGTCCCAAGAGCTTAACCTGTGATTTTTAGCACACAAAGCTCACAAGTTAGGGTCTCAGGGACCAGGAGGAGTGCAGTGGTGTCCGCACAGGTTAGTGACTCACACAAGCGCACACACACACACACACACACACACACACACACACACAAAGTATTGCACGCTCACGTCCTTTTTCGTCCAGCATAACAAACAATATTCTGCTAATAACGTTCGGCCTATGGTGCGCACAAGTATATCATGCACCGAATGGCATGCACACAAAAGCAGACGGACGAAAAAAAAAATCAGGTAAGAGGAAACCAGGACCAGGAGCTGTCCGTCGAGGGAGCAGACATAGCCTTTGTTGGTGGAGAAATGCCTCCAGTCAGATGGTCAGTCTCTCTCTGTCTGTCTTTCTCTTTGTCCTGTGTTTCTCATCCTCAGGATCTCTGGTGAGCAGAACCGCTGGCCTCTGACTGCAGCTTCAGACATGAACGTCTGTGTGTGTATGTGTGTGTGTGTCTGTCTGCGTCTCGTCTCCCGCCACTGACTCCATTACAGCGAAAAACGTGTAGCGGCAATTCATCAGCCACGTTCAAGAGCCGGTAAACCGGCATTGGGGCTAAACTAGCAAAAAAAAAAAAAAAAAAAAAACGGCCACCCCACGCCCACCCAGACGCAGTGCCTGCGATTCCCCCTCGCTGCTTTTGCAATAAGTTGTCTTTTTTGTGACTTTGTGAGCGCAGATGGGATCATGCAAGCTCACAACACTAACTGCAAGCAAATCCAATAATGCACACGGCAGCCAAAACATGCAAACGCACATCTGATGCACACATACACACCTTGAAGACTCCTCCTCCCCCCACAAACAAGAAGCATCGTTCATCCTCAGGGACCAGACGGTGTGGACACTCCCGGAAATGAGAGCAGCCGCCACGTGCCTCACACACACACACACACACACACACACACACACACACACACACACACACACACACACACACACACACACACGTCTACCTTCAAACCTGTGCCGACTTTGTTATCTTCAAGGGAAAGGAAAAAGAGAGAGAGAAAAAGAGTGAGGAAGGAAAGCATCCTCAGACAGTGAGATGTCACCAACATCATCTTCATCAGGACCACCGCACATCCTCTCATCACTGACACCCTCCTCACACTCGTCAGTCTGACACGCACCTTGCGCTGGCGACACGCACTCACCCGCTCATCCTCCTCCGGTCTGGACACCTGTCCCGGCGTCTCTGCACCTGTACCTGGGCCGTCTGTGAGACCCGCTCTCGCTCTCTCGGTGTGACTGAGTGCCAGCGAGCGGCAGATTCTGCAGCGAGAGCGCTACCCCCCCCACCCGCCCTCCCCTCCGTCTCTCTCCCTCCCTCCCTCTCTTCATCTCAGCTCCACTTCCCCTCTGCACTGATCAATCCCTCACTTTCTCCGAAGGCTCGAAAAAACGCAGCCAGCCAGCAGCCAGAAATGGCGTCTCGCTCTCCGCGGCGCTCTGTGCAGCCACACGACAATCTGTCTGTCACAATATTGTGACAACATTTCCACAACTGATTGAGGAGGGTCATCCGCCACCCCTCCGGCAAAGCTGCGGAAAAGTGTTTGACCGCCACAGTAAAGCAATTCGTAGTCGTTTTCATCAAATGAAGAAACTAAATGAATGAAACAATGACAATTTAAGGGGAACAAGCTGACGAAACATCAAACAAATGGGAGAAAAGACCATTTGAACTAAACAAAAGGAGATGAAACATCAAAAATCAAATAACAAAAAGCTATTTAAACAAAACGAGGAGGAGAAACAGCAAAATAAAGACAACAATGAGAAGATGAAACAACAACGTATAAACAAATGAAAATTTAAACTGAAAGAAACAAATAAAAAACAAAGGCAATTAAAAAAAAAACAAGGAGATGAATCTAAATAATCAAACGGTAGCAGGAGACGAAACAAAGAAAAACAAAAGCAAATGAAACAAAATAACTGTCATTTAAACAAAATGGAAACAAATCTATTGTAACTAAACAATAAAAACATCAATATAAACAAACAATAAGATGTTAAACAACTGAGTGAAACCCAATGCAAACAACCATCATCATGCAGCTGATTGAAAGTGCAATGTGAATCAAAAATAATAGGCCTCTCGAGACATTAGCATAACAAATTTCTGCATAAACAGTTTGTAAAAAACATTCAACACATTCGGTTTATTAGTTCATTCTCACGCAAATTGGACTGAATGACATATGCATTGTATTCCATGAACAAGTCCACCCTGGACCACAAAACCTTAAGTCTTAAGTAGCCGTGTATATTTGTAGCAATAGCCAAAATAACATTGTATTGGTCACAATTATCAATGCCAAAAATAATTAGGATATTAAGTAAAAGTTCCATGAAGATATTTTGTAAATTTCCTACTGTAAATATATCAAAACATACTTTTTGATTAGTAATATGCATTGCTAAGAACTTCATTTGGACAACTTTAAAGGTGATTTTCTCAATGTTTTGATTTTTTTGCACCCTCAGATTTCAGATTTTCAAATAGTTGTATCTCGGCCAAATACTGTCCTATCCTACCAAACCAAACATTAATGGAACGCTTATTTATTCAGCTTCCAGATGATCTGTAAATTAAAAAAATGACCCTTAAGACTGGTTTTGTGGTTCAGGGTCACATATACAAAACATGCATTAGTGATAATATATGCACTGCTAAGACTGATAAATATTAAACAAAAATTTTACAAAGGCGACGTGCACACCCTGTGTGGCTCTCCGAGCACCAGACGCATCTTTATCTGTCTGGCAGTGGCCCTGAATGACCTCTGACCCCTGTGCTTGCACTGGGGGGTGTGTGAGAGTCGTGACCCCATCATAGAGGGGTGCTGGGCGCTGACTGCCCACCGCACACATCATTGATTACGAGCTTAATGCACAAACTCGCCACGTCTGTTCTACTGCAATGCAGAGCTCCAAACACACACACACACACACACACACACACAGAGGGAGAGCTCACAAATCCACATAGATTCAGTGTTTAAACTCACACCATCTTGGGCAGTGTCTGAACACAGGTTTGTCGATACGACTGAGCAGCATACAGGTTCAAGTCTATCACACTGTAGGATGGAGAACTGTGTGTTTGTGTGTGTCTGTGTGTGTGTGGGGAAGGTTGGTGGGATCAGCAGGGACCGAAAGGGAATGATGGTGATCAATCAACACACACACACATACACACACACACACACACAGGCCATCAGCACAGCGCTGTCACCGCACAGTACCAGACAGCACACACACAAAGACACAATGAACGCTAGAAAGAAGGGAAAACACCATAAACCACTACACAAAGAGCAACATATTGAGTTCGACGTCCGTCTCTAATTAAACTGTGACTTTACAAGCCTTCAGACCCACTCAGAAATCTCTTATTTCTCATATCCTGGAACACAGTTCTAGTCATTTTAAAACACAATGACTCAAATACACAAATGAGACTCTAAAGATGTAGATCTCTTTAATCACAGCCAAACATTTTTTTTACTACATTTTTACATTTTGTGAAGAAAACGTGAGTAGCGTTTGCCTGTGCAAATCTCATCTCTACTATGCCTCGGTGTGGTTGCTAATGAGTTCTGGATGACTGCCAGGGTGTTGCTAAGGTGTTTCAGGTGGTTGCTTACTAGTTGAAGTCTAAAAAGCCAACCAAAAGTCTATATTTAAATTTACATGGATATGTTTTGCAGATGATTTTATCCAAAGCAACTTGGGTACACATTTTATCAGTTCTTGCTCTTTCTTGAGCTACAGGAAAGCTATAGGATTCAGGTACCTTTATTTGATACGTGTATTCATTGTTTTCAATTATTTTGGTGTCTACCAGTTTAAAAATGTATGCCTGATTGCTTAGAAAAGAAAAAAAACTGCGCATCTCCTCAAAATGCCAAGTGATTTGAGATCATTCATATCTGTAGCATAAACAATGTGGGATGAGTTACGCATCAAACTATAATAATTAAAGGGATCGTTCACCCAAAAATATAAATTCTGTCATTACTCACCCTCAAGTGGTTTTAAACCTGTAAGACCTTCGTTCATCTACAAAAAACAAATTAGGATATTTTTGACGAAACCTAAGAGCTTTCTGAACCTGCATAGACAGCAAAGTAACTACCACGTACAAGGCCCAGAAAGGTAGTAAGGACATTGATAAAATAGTCCATGTGACATCAGTGGTTCAACCGTAATTTTATAAAGTTATGAGAATACTTTTTTTTGTGCAAAAAACAAAACAAAAATACTGACTTTATTCGACAACTTCTTCTCTTCCCTGTCAGTTTTCGACACATGTTTTTTGTTCAAGGTTGAACCACTGATGTCACATGGACTATTTTATTGATGTGCTTACTACCTTTCTGGACCTTATCAGTTGCACTGCTGTCTATGCAGGGTCAGAAACCTCTCAGATTTTAATCAAAATATCCAACCCAGGCTCATTGGAAATACATGCCTCTATATACATTTCTCGAATACCGTAATTATGTACCTTACTGCATGTTTCACAACAATTTGAAAAGTGAAATGTCCAGAGAGTGGCACTAAATGGTTAGAGAGTCGGACTTGTAACCTGAAGGTTGCGGGTTCAAGTCTCAAGTCCAGCAGGGATTGTAGGTGGGGGGAGTGAATGTACAGTGCTCTCTTCAACCTCAACACCACGACTGGGGTCAGTCCCTTGAGCAAGGCACTGAACCCCCAACTGCTCCCTGGGCAATAGCAATATGGCTGCCCACTGCTCCGGGTGTGTGTATGTGTCACCATACTTGGCCACATGTCCTTTCCTTTCCTTTAAAACACACATTCAATACAGGACTGTGGCACATTTTTATTACGTTGGTACAGGCATGCATTGCTGTGTTTTCATTAGGTTGCTTAAAGTACATATTGTGGCTGTTCAGAATTCAAATATCTGGGAAGTGTCGCTAAAGGTTAATGCTCTATCGTTTTGGAAATATCCCCTACACCAAACCCAACCCTAAACCTAAACGACAGTCTTAACAAATGCAAAAGTGATATAAAAACGGATTTGTTGATGCAGCTGTGCTGTTTTAACTTTCTTGTGCAGATTTCAGCTGTTTTGTCGAACCGTAGTGCAACGGGGTTCGTACAGGAGCTCTTTAACTTTTTAAATGCAATGAGTGCAGTCATGTGAGCTACAAAGCAAACCTACTGAATTGCAAAACTTATGCATATTAGGGTTGGGTCGATAGACGATGCCATCGTCCATCGCTGATGGCCAAAAGACATCACGATGCTGAGCCTGCATCGCGATCCTCCGCCCCGCCCCCGCATCCTCCAAATGCATAAACCCGCGCTTGATCTTGTCTCGTCTGCACGCACGCACTGTCATGATCTAATGCACTTGTTAATTCCGGATCTTTAAAAACAAATACCGGAACGCAAAAATCCAAAATCGGACATTTTCCAGAACAGGATCCGGCTCAAATTAAGCACTCGTGGACATGGTAGGATACAATTAATTAATTCGTTATGAATAAATTATTTAACAACAACCATCCCTCACCCCCGCCCCCCGCAGACGATGCCATTGTCCATCGCGATGTTTCACATTAGACATCGTACGATGCCAAATTGGTCGACATCGCCCAACCCTAATGCATATGAAGCTCTATGTGACCACAACATTTAAAAATAACAGTTTTCAAATCACGCAGGATGTTAAAATGGTTTTGAAGCCATAATATAATATTCTGCAAGTAATTGTGTGAAAATTAGACTTTATTAATTAAAACTGTGGTGTAAATCGTACTTGAAAAGGAATAAAAGTTGTTGGAGTTTTACTGCCTCTAGTGTTCATTTCAACTGGAAACTGCAGTGATTGATGCATATAGGTATGTTTTTTTTAGTTTTGCAGAAATGTTTATAGAGGCATGTATTTCCAATAAGCCTATGTTAAAAAAAAGTTCCATTTGTGTTCCAAAGATGAACAAAGGTCTTACGAGTTTGGAACGACATGAGGATAAATAATTAATCAGAGAATTTTCAATTTTGGGTGAGCTATGCCTTTAACATGTGGGAATAATTCAGAATAATTCAAAATAGTTTTGAAGGTAGTTCCATCAACATCTTACAAGCATAAGAGAACCTTACAGAGACCATCTGAGTGCACAGACACACAGCGTTCAGGTCTGCTGAACGCAGGTCTTTAACCGCTATAACATCATGTCTGACTGGCTGGCGGCTGAGCGTGCAGGCCCCGCCCCTCCGAATCGAACTCATTGATCTCTCATGCAGGGTCAGAGGTCAAATGCGTATCGACTGGAAAAAGTGTCATCAGCAGCAGCAGCGGCCCTGACTCCAGACAGATCAATAGCACCTCTGTCTGCTACGCTTAGATTACTCTTATTCATCTGTCATAAATCTCAGCACCTCATCACCACGGTAACGTCTGGCGGCTCCTGATGCAGCTGTGGCCCTGTTAAGGTCGACAGTGGTCTGGGACCAGTAGGTCATGTTCATCAGCGCTTCGCTCTCGTGTACAGGGGGCAAAAGGCTAGACGGCCAATCGCAGACCTTCTAATCAGAATCAATGAGTAGGGTTTGGTCACACGTCTGGAAGAATCAGGCAGAAGTGGATGACAAAAGACATTCTGTCTTTGATAACAGTGAATTCAAAGACGACTTGAACTGATTTATCTTCGTTATTGTGCATCAGTGCATTATTTCTGAACTACACAGTGTTTGATCAAAGTGTTTTATCAAAACGTATTAAATTTGGACTTCTCTTTCCTGCTGATTTAAAGGGACAGTTCACCCAAAAATGAAAATTCTGTCATTAATTACTCATCCTCATGTCATTTCAAACCCGCAAGATCTCATCTTTAGAACACAAATTAAGATATTTTTGATGAAATCCGAGAGCTTTCTGACCCTTCATAGACAGCAGCATAACTGAAATCGTCCTAGGCCCAGAAACATAGTAAGGACAACAGTAAAACAGTCAACGTGACGTTAGTAGTTCAATCATAATTTTATGAAGCTACAAGAATACTTTTTGCGCTATGTAACTCTTGATAATGGTGGAGGACGGTGACTTGGAGAAGAATTGTTGAATAAAGTTGTTATTTTTGTTTTCTTTGCACACAAACAGTATTCTTGTAGCTTCATAATATTACAGTTGAATTACTTAAGTCACATTAACAATTTTATCGATGTCCTTACTACCTTTCTGTGCCCTTAAATGTGTCAGTTGTGTTGCTGTCTATGCAGGGTCAGAAAGCTTTTGGATGTCATCAAAAATATCTTAATTTGTGTTCTGAAGATGAACAAAGGTCTTAAGGGTTTGGAAGGACATGAGGGCGAGTAAACAATGACAGAATTTTCATTTTTGGGTGAACTATTCCTTTAACCAAAGTAAGACTGAAAAACTAATGCTAGCTAAAAACATCACAGCCTAACGTATCATGATACAATCACATTTTGAATAGTAAAATCAAACCCTGGATTGCAAATGTCACTTCATGTTATTTTAAGGGAATCTGTGAATTAAATATTTCAATATGTTTCAATACGTTAATTTTGTACGCATTTGTTCACTTAAGAACTGATTTGACCATAAAGTTTACCGATTAGTGTGTTTGCACAGCAAAACGCTGACAGTGATGAAAAAATGACTCATTATAGAAAACCCAACAACACAAGAAAACCATGTTTACACAAGATCTTCCGCAATAAATTGTCAGTTTCTCCTCAATCTTGACACCATATTGTAAACAGACATCTGCACACTGAATAAACTGACAGAATGGTGATAAATGCCTGTGTATACAGAGTAAAATGGAATCAACAAAATCTAGGTGTATTGGTCAAATCATTTATGTTTCTGTTACTGCAACATTTTAAAAGGATAGCTGACCCAAAAATGAAAATTCTGTCATTAATTACTCACCCTCATGTCGTTACAAACCAGTAAGACCCTTGTTCATCTTCAGAACACAAATTAAGATACTTTTCATGAAATCCAAAAACTCTCTGACCCTCTATACACTTATAAAAATAAAGGTGCTTTGAAAGGTTCTTCACAGCGATGCCATAGAAGAACCATTTTTTGTTCCAAAGAACGATTCATTCAAAGGTTCTTTAAAGAACCATTTCTTTCGTACCTTTTTATAATCTGAAGAACCTTCTCTCTCACAAAGAACCTTTTGTGAAACAGAAAGGTTCTTCAGATGTCAAGGGTTCTTTATGGAACCATTTAGACAAAAAAGGTTCTTCTATGGCACCTTTATTTTTAAGAGTGTAGAAAGCAAGGGTCTTTCCATGTTCAAGGTCAAAAAAGGTACCAAGAACTTTGACAAAATATTCCATGTGACATCAGTGGTTCAGGTTTTTTTTTATGTGCACAAAAAGTATTCTCGTAGCTTCGTAAAATTATGGTTGAACCACTGATGTCACACGGAATATTTTGTTGAAGTTCTTGGTACCTTTTTTGACCTTGAACATGGAAAGACCCTTGCTTTCTCTGTACCTTTCTAGACCTTGAACGTGGAAGGACCTTTGCTGTCTATGGACGGCCAGAGAGCTCTCGGATTTCATCAAAACTTTATAATTTCTGTTTTGAAGATGAACGAAGGTCTTACGGAATTTAAACGACATAAGGGTGAATAATTAATGACAGAATTGTCATTTTTGGGTGAACTATCCCTTTATGACATATACAGGACCTTACATTTTGTCCAATTACTGAGTGTGATCAGTGTAAGACTGTGCATGTAAACACACTGTTTATGGATATTGGTTGAAACTTCAAATAAAAATGTAAATTCAACACTTTAGCAGTTGAGTTGACTAAGAAAAACCTTCAGGACACTGCGGTTCTTCGCCTTTCTGAGGACCCACTGCTCACTGCAACAAAAGCTTCAACTTTCTCGCGATCAAATTCACTAATTTATTTGTTCAGCCATCACATAAATCTAAGCACAGCTGTAACCAACGAGTTGCAGCTCGACTTGCTTGCCAGCTGGACTCTGTTTTGCTGAACCAGCATGATTTCAAGCCGGGTTTGCTCCGCTACATCTGGAAGAGTCATCCGAGAGCAGAGGTGAAGGCGGAAAAATCCCTGCTAAAATGAAAGCAGCTCGACTCCCTTTGTCAGTTTAAACAGGAAATGGTGGGAAACAAAACGACAGGCTTTCTTTGCAATTCAACATACTGTGTGCTATTTCACCCAAAAATGAAAACTATTTCCTCAGTTTCATGTTGATCCAATCCTGATTGAATTTCTTTTGTCGGTGGAACACTAAATATCAATTTTGAAGTACATCCAGGCTATTCTTTTCGAAAATAATGAAAATGAATGAGGACTGGGGCTGTCAAGCTTTATAATGAAACAAAAAAGTATCAAACATTGAAGTGGTTGACAGTCATATGATAGTTTTGTGTGAAGAATAGAAACTCCTTAACTGCTGAAAATCTCAATATGTGTCCTACATCTTGGCAAATTCAAATGATTTAGTTCACAAAACTGTTTTTATCGTATCATGCGTTGTGGTACTGTCATGAACGTGCACTGAAGACTGACACGGAAGTTGAATAAAGCCATTTTTGTATTCTTTGCGCACAAAAATATGATTGTAGCTTCATAACATTACAGTTGAACCACTAATGTCACATGGACTATTTTAACAATGTCCTTACTACCTTTCTGGGCCTTGAAAGTGTCAGTTGCGTTACTGTCTATGCAGTTTCAGAAAACTCTCGCATTTCATCAAGAATATCTTAATATGTGTTCTGAAGATGAACGAAGGTCTTACAGGCTTAGAATGACATCAGGTGGAGTAAAAATGACACGATTTTAATTTTTGGATGAACTATTCCTTTGAATTTCACTCTATTTATTACATAAAGCATGTTGTATGATTTCAGAGTCATATTGATTATAATATTTTTTGCACTTTTTCTAAGCTTGACAGTCTTTGTTCTCACTCACTTTTGCTATAAAAGTTTATGACATGAGGGTAAGCAAATTAGTTTTTATTTTTGTGTGAGCTATCCCTTTAAGAGTTTTGACTGCTGTTTTCTATAAATTAAATCCTACGAGCCTGAACAGAATTCAGATGTAAGCTGCATGAAGGTTTGGCTGACAGAGAAAGACAGCTGACACCCGACTAAAGGGGACTGAAGTGGACTTAAGCCTTGGGTAGAGGAGCCGCGTCTTTTCAAGCTTTAGAGGGGCTGCATTAAGCCCGTTCCAACCCTGTCGTCGTGTGAGAGGGGAATCAATGACGGAGACTCTTACGCTTGCCCATTGAATCCTTGTTTATTTCACTGCTCATTTGTCTGTGCTTAATTGATAGCAGTTAAGTCCCTTTCACCATGTTGGCTGCGTTGCTGTGGGGCCTATGTGTGCTTACAGACGCTTTCAGGCCAGACTAAAATACTTCATGAACACTGGGCCTCACAGACTGCAGGCGTTCACGCTGGAGACCCACCAACACAAGATGCCGGGCAGACATATGAGGCTGTTAAGTGCATAGCTGCAACACGCCACTGAAAAATGAGAACAAAAGCTTATAAACCTAAATTCTGGAAGCATGCTGCAGAAGAAAACCTTTTCTTGGGTTTTGAATGCCATAGACATGCCAGATACTCAATAATGCATTTAAAAGCACTGCTTTTAGCTTGTTAACATTCCCAAACAAGGAGTTTTCAAATGCTGATCTGCTGGATTCATCAAATTCCAAGAATACTGAGTTATCTAAGACACATATAGACAATCAACGTCTTAAAGATGCTCAAAAGACGACATACAAATGTGACCCTAGTAGGGTTGGATATCGAAATTTTCAATAACCGGGTATTCAATAAGACATGCACTTCGATTCCGTTTAACGATTCCCACGTTTGCATTTTAATGTGATTTTTAAACTTATTAAGTGCAGGAAGGAAAAGAACTTGCACTCAAACAGTTCTGTGTATTTCCACTGCAGAAAAGGTTGTTCCGGTCAGGAACTGACTTCTCTTTCACATTTATTGACCGGTATGCACGAAATATGTCAGTATTATCATAAACACAGCGTTTTTTGTCTTAAGTGAACATAAACAGATAAGAAAGAAAACGCATGTGTAACAGTATTTTTAGATCTGTGTTCGCTGTTAAAGAGACAGTCGTCTAATAAACGTGCCGCCTGTCATTAATTTTAAAGAACAAGAGAAAATCACTGACTGACTGAATATCTTTCGTAAATTTAATGAGGATTAATCAATATATTATTTATGAAAAGAAAACTATGCAGTGTTTTTAAACTTTTGATTTCAATTTCTGTACCTGACATTTGTTCAGTTTTATTGATTTAGTAATGGTTTGGTTTGTTCCTATTTTATTACTTGTCTTTAACAATTTAATGTTTAATTTAAAGCAATCTATTGTTTTTTTCTGTGGTATTTTTTGGTAAAACTGTAGGCAAAAGGCAGAATAAATATGACATCTAAATGTTTGACTTAAAACTTTTTAATGGATTTTTAAAATCTTACTGGAATCGGAATTAGGAATCGATAAGAACTGGAACCCGGAACACAAAACCAGTCATAAGTCAACCAGTCAATTTTTCTTTTTTTTTTTTAAAGTTTTTTAAGTTGTCCAAATGAAGTTCTTAGCAATGCATATTACTAATAAAAGTTTTTATATATTTACGGTAGGAAATTTACTTAAAATTTAGTTTACTTAATATCCTAATGGTTTTTGGCATAAAAGAATCATTTTGACCGATACAATGTATTGTTGGCTACTGCTACAAATATACCCGTGCTATTATGACTGGTTTTGTGATCCAGGATCACAAATGAACTTTAGAGTAATGTTATCTAGTCTAAGACTAGACACCATTCAAAAGTTTGGGATCAGTAAGTTTTTAAGAAATTGCTAAGTTGTCATTTTAATAATGCTGTGCTTTTGAATTTATTCGTCCTGAAAAAATGTATCACCATTTCCACAAAAACATGAACTGCAAATCAACATTTTAGAATGATTTCTGAAGGATCATGTGACACTGAAGACTTAATAAATTTCATTAGAAAATATATTAACATAGAAAAGTCTTAACATTTTAATAATATTTTTAGAATATTTGCTATACTTTTGACCAAATAATTGCATTCTTAGTGAATAAAAGACATATAAGAAACTTCTTTTAACAATAAAATAATCTTACGACCCCAAACTTTTGAACATTAGTGTCTAAAGAGTGTTAAACTAGGATTGCAACAGCTCTGGAACCACTTAGCCTGAAATCTTAACTATGACTATATTTGTAACAGCATACTAACATGCTGCTCCTAGTATATCTGAGTATATAAAATATACAGAGTGCACAGTGTATATTCAATATTCAATATTCTGTATTCAATATAAAATAGCCAGATGACCTACTGCAGTGTTCACAAATGAGCAGTATACAACATATTACAGAGTGCACTTTTGTATGCCATAAAGCAATGTGCTTGACTTGACCTTTCATTTCCACCAAGATGGATGAATCAGAGGTAAGTTCTGCTGCAATATTTAGCATTTCTGGGTGGCCAAAGGGTCTAAAATAAAATCTTTTAAAAAAATCTTAAATGCAAAATGAAGTAAACTGTGAAATATTATACACAAAAATTCTTCTGACCATGTTTTTTGCTGAAGTGTTTTTCTTTTTTTGTTCAGACTGAACAAAATTAAGCATTGCTTGGTAATTGGTCAACAAAGTATTGATAGTTGTGTATATTGTCAAAGTTATCTGACATTATCAAGGTGAATTTGTTCTGACACAGTTTAACTCTGAATTCTTGTCATATTTTATTACAATTTCCTAAACTACAGTGAATAAACTGGTAATGTGAGAAATGCTTTAGGTGTCTAAATAAATTTTGGTTTGACTGTATATAAAATATAAAGTGCTATACAAATCTCACTTTAAAAATGCAAAACATCTAAATGTGTTACAGAATGCAACTTGCTGAATTAACATCCAGCATGATGTTCATAAAAATGCATAATTTTTTAGGAATTTTACACTTTCCCTTCCTATTAAAAAAATATTCATTATGCATTATACACTGTACAGTATTTAGGAAGTAGTGAGCTAATAGTCCAAATATATCCCACATTAACTACTTGACCAACTCTCACAGGAAGTGACATCAGTGCTGATTATTACAAACGCCACTAGATTCAGAAGCTAACAACACTGGTGCTGCACGCTACAGTAAAGATATTCCATTTCACACTCTGTTTATGGCCTGGGCCTCTGAAAATCCCTTTAATCCTCAACAATTCAGGGGGCAAAATAAAACTTGGATGTCAGGGTCTTTAGTAGGGCCACAGAAATGCATCTAGAAGCTGACGAGATACCGGATCACAGATCACAGGAAATTAATTTCTCATGCTAACAACCGAAATCTCAAGTTATATATCACCCAAAGAACTATTTGTTCTCTAAATGATGATTGATTTATGTGCAGGTTTACTGCTTTTTAGGGTTATCCAGAACTACATTTTCAAAATCAACTATTATTGTGCTGTCTGAACAATTAATGTGTATGTAATATTTCAAAGAGAAAGAATCAGACACGCAACTTTTCATAGAGGGTGTTTCATTCAAAGAGCTGCAGCACAGCATGCTGTCAACACACTAATTAAAGCCGTGTTGCTAAAATATTAAAGATAAAAAATATTTAGATAAACAGTCAATGACCATTCCCTTCGTTTTTATCCCAAATATCTGATGCTGTCTGATTATAACAGCCATCACAAACATCTCAGGGGAAAACAGGCTGATATGCAGCAGTGGTGACAAAACACAAGACAATTTGACATCGCACTCTGTCAGCTGAAAGGGAGACTGGGTGATTTCTGTGGTGGTTCCTGCTGTCGTTTTAGTGATGCTGTATTATATTACTAAAAATATGCTGCGTGTCTTCTGTCCAAAAGCAGATATGCACAACACAGAGTATGACAATGAAACTGGCAGCCTGTCCACCCTGAAGGAACAGGAAACATCAATTATCTGTATTATTCCGAATCCTCTGTGTGTTACTGCACTGAAATCCAACAAGCCAATATCTATCTCTTGACTTCATGTATTTGAAGATGGAAAAAGCAAACATATTCCATAATAAGAGATCCAATGGATGCCATTGAAAATTCCTACTTTGTGAAAACAAGTCTTGCTTGATGAAATGAGTGTACTCCAAGGAAAGCTAGAAGGTTGTACAGTTAACTCCCATGGTGTCATTCGAAACCATACAACCTACTACCTCAGCCTGGATGCACACGTCCACACTGACGTTCCTCTGGACCTCCTGGAGCAAAACAACTTCTGGCCTTTCAGAGAAAAAACGTCTTTTTTTTTCATCAATGATTTGATGCACTCAATAAATTTCAGCAGCGGTTCTCAAACTGCTCCATGATTTGATTGGCTCATTAAACAAATAAAATAGATAAGACAGGATTATAATTGATAAAAAGCACCAAAATTGAATTTATCGACTGCTTAATCAACCCATTACACTTGGATAATTATGTATCTGTTGTCTCATTGCGTAAAGTGCGCAAATGTACACTAATTTTTAGCAAACAAAGTCTAATTTATTTCAACGAAATAAGAACAAAACAGCAGTCTGACAAAATTATGTAATTAAGGACTATCCTTATAAAATAAGGTCATTTGTGCACTACTAAACTTGATGGCTTTTATGTTGTGGTCCACCACCTAAAAAAAAAAAAGTTTAAGAACCACTTGCGTAGCGAGTTCAAAGAGTGCGATGAATTCACCACAGTGACAGAGACCCACAGAATCGAGCTTGGGTTGCCGATTACGCCACAAGATCGGATCTACGGGTTTGTGACAAGTGGTCAGAGCTTCATATGAAACCCAATCCTAGGTCATACTCATGTCTCCGAGACTTTGTGGATGAGCTATCAGATCAGATAAACCACAGAAACATTCCTCGCTGCATGAACAAAACACTGTCACGGAGTCACTGTAAATATAGAAAGGAGGAGAAGAGACAAAAACATCTTCTACTGACCTGGTCGAGTTTCAGTGGAGATGTATCCATATCTGCTCTTGCCTTTTTTGTGTGCTGTGAAGAGAAAGAAATCAGAACGTCAGGAAACATCTTCACAGGTAAAAATCTATAGCAAATGTAATTCAGCATTGTGTGGAAAACAAATTAAATGAAATGTCGTTCACAATTAGGTTTGCTTGCAAGATGTGCCATTTCTGAGTCAAACAGGATATATAATGAAAAAAAAAGATAGGCAGGGACTTTATTTTATTCGGCAAGAATGCTGGATGTAGAAAAGTGTTTAAAATTTGAATTTAAAAGTAAAAGGTATTCTCAAGCTTTTGAAATGACTTGTTTGTTATGTGTGGTGTTGTGTTTTTGTGTGTTAAAGCTGCCGTGAAAATGTAATTTCCTGTAGAAGATCAATAAAGTATTGTATCATTTTGTCGAGGTGCTGTCAAAATTAGCGTGTTAACGCAGGTGATTATTTTTTCCAGTTTAACATGTTAAAAATATTTAATGTAGTTAACGCAGGGGTGGGGTTAGAGACACCCCACTTACAACTGCTGCTTCTGTCTCTTTTTTCTTGACTAGAGGCAAGTTTATTTAGTCACAGAACGTCTTCACAACCACATCAAACATGAGACTTTTCAGATGCGCACTCCACTTTACCTCAGCTGCAGGCGCTAGTTAAACGATTGCGGGAAAGGTAGAGATGACGAGCTTCGGTAGAACAACCGTAGTCAGATGAGGTGTTATCAGGGCATATGTCAGTACAAACGAATGTACCTGTCCTGTCAGGCGTTATACTGTGTTTGTAGTATTCATGCTTCGATTGCATGCACGAATATGGTGGCCCACGCTGTAGCTGTATCATTTCATATTAAACTACGAGAGAATGAAACGATGAGCATGCGCGTCAGATTCACGTCACGCTCAGCAGCGGCAGTCCTTAAAGTAATAGCAGCCAAATAAACTAATAACCCAGCTGCTGTGATATCTGTTTAAAATAGAGGAAATCAATATCTTTTGTTGCTTTAAGGATTCATCTATATTTAATTTAGTATTTAGTGTTTGATAACTTACTGTGTCTACTTGCTGAAGGGCACAGGTAAATAATAGGTTTGTTACTGTCTATTGGCATTATTTTTCTCATTATATTTTTACTATATTGGTATTTATAATTTGACTATTGTCTTTATTAATAGTGTTTTTACTACCTAAATTATATATATGTCTGCATTATGTTTGTATTTTCTGTATTAGAAGCTCCTGACATCAAGACAAATTCCTTGTGTGTGTAAACACACTTGGCAATAAATCTCTTTCTGATTGTGAATCTGAATATGTAAGGATTGATTTAAAGTCTAATAAATGTTCAAATTGACAGCTCTCTATTATACTGTAATGTTGAATGGCTATAGTTAATGGTTAAATATTAGAAAACATCAGTAATATTCAGTGATACCTTCAGTCATAAAAAATATTTAACAAATATTAAAAATATACTGTCCTTATGTTGTTTCTACACTAATTTGTAGATTAAATGCGAAATCATTGCAATATAATAGTGTATTTAAAAACTAACGCCGGTTTCACACTGCACGCGTAAGCAGGACGTAAGCAGCGCGTGCACAGCGCGTAAGCAGAGCAGAAGCAGCGCGCATCCATTGGGCTTTCACACTGGCAGCGTTTGTCGCGCGCAGCTGAACCGCAGCTTGTGTACTGCAAATATAGACGAGTATCGTTCATTCGGTCCCACATTTCAGGTGTTCTCCGACAACTGTCTGTCATGTGCATTGAATTGTGATATGGTGGTATGTTGTAGATTAAGTAGAAAATGAGAAACGCTAAACTATTGAATATATTTTTAGACAAAGATCTTAAAGGTCTTAATGATTACCAGTTTGGTTTAAGATAATTAAAGGCAACAGTTTTTCAATAACGAAAAGAATATGTAAAAGTATGATATTTGGGGTACTAATCGCCCCGTCTGTTGGGGCTAAAGGCACAATAATTTACAAGATAAGTAATAGATGACTGACTTTTACATTTGTTGACTCATATGGTATATAGCCTATCATATTTTTTTTATGGTGGTTGTCCTTGTCCAACTTTGAGATAATGAAACCATCATATTTAAAAACATGATAAGACATATCATATAAAAATATAATTTGTTGTTACTACTGTATATAAAATTATTATAGGATCTCCTTCAATACTTTCAGAATCTTCACTTTTAAAAATGATTTTGTTTCTGTATTTAAAATATGTTTTATATTAACATTTTAATGGCAGTAATATACATTTATTTATTCGTGTATATATCAAAACAAGCAGAAAATAGTACAAACTTTGCTAAAGTGATTGTTTTGAACAAGTAGGCTAACTAGACATTATTTACAAAAAAACAAAAAACATTATTTTTACTGGTGAGCCATTTAAACCGTGATTGTGTTACATGTGATACATGATTTTATGGTGAAATTGATATTTTTCGTGTTAATCAGGCCAGTTTTGATCAAGACCGATGCACTATGGCTTTAACCCAGCGTAAGCGGCGCAGCAAAAATAGACTCGGCGCCAAAACGATCACAGCACTGACGCTTCTGCTCTGCTCCTGCTACGCGCTGCCGCGCCGTCCCTGCGTGCGGTGTGAATGCTCTAATCTGTTAATATGGGCGCCGAAAAAAATACGCGCTGCTTACGCCCTGCTTACGCGTGCAGTGTGAAACCGGCATAATGTTTGGTGGGATTAATCTTGATTAATTTCAGAAAAAAATGTGTGATTAATTAGTTTTTTTTAACCGATTGATAGCACTACTAGAAAGCCAAAGTTTGTCAAGACAAACAAAAAAATGTTAGGATGAAGTAAGTGTTTCTACATGACAGGTATTTGTTGGGGAAGAGATTAAAAAAAAAATAAGGAGGGCTTGATGATGCCATCTGGGAAGGAAAGTCGTTTCAGAGGCGGAGCAAGTTATTACATTTTGATAAATAATTACAAAGACAAACATTTTTTCTTTAGAATAATGTGTAGTTGTGTAATCCAAGTACGTATCTTGCAGTTCAAACAATCGTACAAATGTCCAATACAAAGGAACGTAAAACAATTGCTTCACCATCCATATTTTCACTTAAATCAAATGGTAAATTCTGATGGCTACACAAACACTGTAGATGGGAAATATTGAAAAGTTTGGCGGAAACAGCTTGTTCGAACACATCCCTGCTAGAGAACGCCATGCGTGACTGTCTGCGAGAACAGGGTGAGCTTAGACAAGAACACGGCGGTTTTAAAAGACAACACACAAGCTGTCGAGGCTGTAAAAAGTGAGCGTTTCACAAACAGCTGCTGTCCTCTCACTGCCTCACCTGCTTGCTGATGTTCATCGGACGTAAATGTTCAACTCACGGTACACTTGAGCCATTCCAAAGTGGGCGGCGTTTTTTGCACCCATTCATTCACTGAATCATGACTTGTTTTAGAGTTTCGGAAACAGTTTGAGCACGGTTTATTACTCAAACTAAAACAACCTGTGAGATTTAAAATTAAAAACGGAATGGACGTATAAAAGTGGAACTAAAATACTTTTGCTAAGTAAGAAAGTCAGCGTAGTCCGCCATTTTCTCAGCAAGGAAAAGACAAGAGAGGGAAAAAAGAGAAAGAACTCTCACTAGCATCGCTTTCCAAGTTTCTCCTTTTCTGTTCTGGCACCTTCACAAAACCTTCACCAGTGGGTCACATGATGGTGCTCGAGCCCAGAAGCATTCAGCTGATGTTGAGTAGACATCTTTTGTCTAAAATCTAAAACCCTTTCGCCGAGCATTCCACGAAAAAAATGCCACCTTCCAGGGGGGCTGAAAAGGGGTGGCGTTGGGAGTCATGGCAACCTCTACCTGGCACGATGCCCATCGTAAGGACAACAGGACATAGAAATCAGCTGAAATTCAAACAATGATGCTAAGTCACTCAGAAGATGAGAGAAGAGGAAACATCTTTTAACGATGCTTTTGGAGTAATTCTCCAGCGACGCTGCACTGGAATGCAGCGAAGAGCGCATTCGCTTTGCAGATGGTAGTTGAGAAAAAACGCCCCGTCGGACTGCGTGTCTCCCGTTGCCTGTGCGTGTGAATGGAGTGACTCAGTCAAGCTTTATTTCAAACACACAGACAGCGATTCATCATCAATCCGTGAGTCATGATCGTAGTTTGTAGATTGTAGTGGGTTGATGAAGTTTCCCACTAGGGTTTTATAAAGTGTGATAGCAGACAACGGGGCGCATATGTGGGCGTTTCCTGCATCTTGTTAAAGCTGCACACATGAGATCACAAATGACCTCTGTATAGAATCTCTACAGTCTCAGAGTTGAAATGAGGTGAGAGCCAAACAACAAGAGGAAGTAGCTATAGTTAACAGGGGAAACGTATAATTTACGACAGAATAAGGTCTGGATAACTAGATTTGAATTTAATTAGAACTCCTCAAATTCCTGAATTTCAATTGAGGCAGGATGTAAAATTACAATTCAAATTAAAATTTGAATTTGAAATTATCTGAGAATTGTTAGCTTGACAAAGTCTTTTCAAGTTTAAAGTTTAAACATTTATGGACATTACAAAGAGAAAGAAAGTCCACAGAACAAACGGTTGAATAGTAGGCAGAACATTAGCTAGAACAACAGAAAGATAGATAGAACGATGACAGACAGATGGAAGGACGAACAAATAGATAGATAGATGACAAGATAGACGAAGGAAGGACAAACATAGATAGACAGACGGATGGACGGATGACAGACAGATGAACGGAAGGATGAACAGATAGATAGACAGACAGACAGATAGATAGATAGATAGATAGATAGATAGATAGATAGATAGATAGATAGATAGATAGATAGATAGATAGATAGATAGATAGATAGATAGATAGATAGATAGATAGATAGATAGATAGATAGATAGATAGATGGACGGAGGGACATACGGAGAAAAAGATAGATGGAAGGACAAACATAGACGGACAGACGGACGGATGACAGACAGACAGACAGACAGACAGACAGACAGAACATTAGCTAGAACAACAGAAAGCAATAGTACAAATGTTTGAACAACAGACAGGATGATAGAATTTTGGATAGATAGTTGGACGAACTGACGGATAGATAGACAGAGTGACGGATGACAGACAGATGAACGGAAGGACGAACAGATAGATAGACAGACAGATAGATAGATAGATAGATAGATAGATAGATAGATAGATAGATAGATAGATAGATAGATAGATAGATAGATAGATAGATAGATAGATAGATAGATAGATAGATAGATAGATAGATAGATAGATAGATAGATAGATAGATGACAGACAGATAGACAGATAGACAGACAGACAGACAGACAGACAGACAGACAGACAGACAGATAGATAGATAGATAGATAGATAGATAGATAGATAGATAGATAGATAGATAGATAGATAGATAGATAGATAGATAGATAGATAGATGACAGACAGATAGACAGATAGACAGACAGACAGACAGACAGATAGATAGATAGATAGATAGATAGATAGATAGATAGATAGATAGATAGATAGATAGATAGATAGATAGATAGATAGATAGATGGACGGAGGGACATACGGAGAAAAAGATAGATGGAAGGACAAACATAGACGGACAGACGGACGGATGACAGACAGACAGACAGACAGAACATTAGCTAGAACAACAGAAAGCAATAGTACAAATGTTTGAACAACAGACAGGATGATAGAATTTTGGATAGATAGATGGACGAACTGACGGATAGATAGACAGAGTGACGGATGACAGACAGATGAACGGAAGGACGAACAGATAGATAGACAGACAGACAGACAGACAGATAGATAGATAGATAGATAGATAGATAGATAGATAGATAGATAGATAGATAGATAGATAGATAGATAGATAGATGACAGACAGATAGACAGATAGACAGACAGACAGACAGACAGACAGACAGACAGACAGACAGACAGATAGATAGATAGATAGATAGATAGATAGATAGATAGATAGATAGATAGATAGATAGATAGATAGATAGATAGATAGATAGATAGATAGATGACAGACAGATGGACGGAAGGACATATGGAGAAAAAGATAAGACGGAAGGAAGGACAAACATAGACAGACAGACAGACAGACAGACAGACAGACAGACAGACAGACAGACAGACAGACAGATAGATAGATAGATAGATAGATTTGAAATGCCATTTAGAGAAAATTGGATTTAGTTTGTATATAATACAATGTTACATTTAACACATTTTTTGGACCAGGTTAAAGGAATCTTATATTTCACCAAACACATTTCCTGTGCTGACTTTATTTGAAGTGCAGTTCAGTAAATTTCTCTTCCTTTTATTTCAATTCAACTTCCTGGGGGGTGAGGCTAATTCAATTAAAATTCACACTTATGAACTGAATTGGAGCTAACTCTTCAGTTCTGAATTAAAAATGTATGAAAGCCATTACAGCTTATAGCAAAATACCAAACCAACTAACATTTATTTTAAAGAAAGAAGTTTTAAATTATACGCAATGAAGGCAAAATCCCTAAATACTGTAAGTGATGGAGCAAAACGTCTCAGAAAAAACATTCTCTGAAATGGTTTTGCCTCAATTGCTTGCAAATGCAACTTGGCTTGAGCTTGTGTGTGTAATGCAATGACATTCAGACATTTTGCGTGGCTTAAATGTCTGAATACTTTATGGGGCCACTTTAAGCTTCACCATAAACGTCAAGAACTCTAGATTAGAAACCGGACCTGCTGGAACTAATTCGGTTAAAGGCCATGTCACGGCTCTTTTGAATCTTTTCCAGGACACACAAGTGTACTTAAGAGCATCGTCTCGCTGAACCGAACACAAAATATGTCATGACATCCCGATGATCTCTGTCTAGCGCAAAACAAAAATTCCCACACTAAAATACACACAGCCCGAAATCGCCTGCGGTCCTGCTCATACCACTAGATGTTTGGATTTGATCACCCTGAACTCATCCACCCATGTTCCTGGATGGATGAATATCCCAACATACTCTGACAGCAGACAAACAGTCAGCAGATCTGCATCAAACCACAAGAGATGATCTGTTCAAGTTGATGCATGTGAGTATATATTGGTGTGGCCCTGAGCTCACAGGAAGAATGAACTGGGGAAAAGATGATATCTAAATCTAGTCCTTATCTGCAAATTGAATCTCAATATATAGAAAAAGTTTAAGGCAGAATATAATTACTTTTTTGTACATAAAATGACTTGTTGCAGTTCAGGGCCACATATAAATTAGGTGTTTCATTAATACACCCACACCCACACACAGATGTCTATGTATTTGAAAAGTAGTGATGTGCAATATATCAAGAAGCATATCAGTACCACAGAATTTTAATGTTCTTTTATCATTATTATGTTCCTGACTAAGCTGATTAGGCATGTCAGAAGATAATATTTGGCTTTTTCTATGCCAGGATTAAAAAGTAATACACAGTTGTTCTTTTTGATATGTCTTTTGTACATTATCATTTAATTTAATATAAATGCAATACTCATTTTATTAATAAAAAAAAGTAGCTTTAAATTGTAGCCAAAACAATTTCTAAATACCGTTATTGGTTATAAATAATACCATTACATTATTTAAAGACAGTATTTAAAGACACTAAGTGTACAAATCTACAAACACTGCCAATGCAAGCTTGATCTGTTAAACAAACCTCTGTACAGCAATCAATATGCATGCGTCTGAGTTTCTTCCTCGTACTAAACCACAGAGACAATCTGTGTCATAAACTATATAACACGAGGACTGTTTGTGCATGTGTGTTTCCTGATGGCGCGCAGCAGGCTGATATATGCTCTGGAGACGCAGGCCTGCGAGGATAAACTATTTTCACATCACTCTGAACTTGCACCCCTCATCCTCAGACAGTCACACCACAGCACTCGAACACAGCTCGCATTCAACAGGGGAAGGAATTGAATTTATGCAGCGAAACGCGTGTTCTCCTCACATCATTTAGCCAGGCTGTGTCAGCTCCATGCATGATTGAAAAAAACATACGCATGAGATGGGCGCTTCTGTCGCATGTCATTTAGAAGCTCTTCGGACTTGCTGATTGTGGTATATATACCACGGTACAAACAGATTTTTGTATGCATGTACCATGGCTTTTTTATGATGCTTTAGGTGACACCTAACAATAAGGTTCAGCTTGTTAACATTAGTTAGAGCATTACATATCATGATTTTTACAGCATTTATTATATCAATCCATAATACATTGACACTGAATTTACACTACCACTCAAAAGTTTTTGAACAGAATGACTTTTTATTTTTTATTTTTAAAGTCTCTTCTACTCACCAAGCCTGCATTCATTTGATACAAAATACAGGACAAAACTGTACAATTTTCAAATATTTTTACTATTTGAAATAACTTTTTTTTCAGTTTGAATATATTTTAAATCTAATTTATTCCTGTGATCAAAGCTAAATTTTCTGCATAATTACTCCAGTCTTCAGTTTCACATGATCCTTCAGAAATAATTCTTATATGCTAAATTGCTGTTCAACAAACATTTTATTATTATTATTTAAAACAGTTGAGTACATTTTTATATCTGATGAATAAAAAGATCCAAAGATCAGCATTTATCTAAAATAAAAAACTTTTGTAACATTATACACTTTTTTGGGTGGAAATAATAGAAATCGATATCTTATTACGATAGGATGCTTTAAACTGATCTAAAGTGATGAAAAAGATATTTATAATGTTACAAAAGATTTATATTTCAGATAAATGCTGTTATTCTGAACTTTCTATTCATCAAAGAAACCTGAAAAAAAATCTACTCAGCTGTTTTCAACATAATAATAAATGTTTTTTGAGCAGAATATTAAAATGATTTCTGAAGCATCATGTGACCGGAGTAATGATGCTAAACATTCAGCTTTGAAATCACAGGAATTAATTACATTTTAAAATATATTCAAATAGGAAACAGTTATTTCAAATAGTAAAAATATTTAAATTTTTTTACTGTTTTTGCTGTACTTTGGATCAAATAAATGCAGGCTTGGTGAGCAGAAGAGTTCTTTAAAAATAAATAATGCTATCAAATTGAACTGGCACATCAAAGAATGACATGACATGTGTCTAAAAAACAGTGTTACCATGATACATGTTGATGATACCAGCTGCTCCTGGGACTAATCTACTTTCATTGTTTAAACGCAGCTTGGCCATTCTGCTAAATTTCTCCTTTTGTATTCTACAGAAAAAGAAAGTCAAACAGGTCCGGAATGACACTAAAGTTCATAAATGATCAGAATTTTGGATGAACTATATATATATATACACAAACAGTTTTTCCAGAAATAAGCGCCATCTCGACACCTCACAGAATGACATTTCATATCCGGAGAAGCAGGACGTTGAGGTCAAAGTTCAACTGAGACCAGCAAAAAAAATAAAAAATCAGAGCAGAGAGGTTTTCCCGCAAGACAGATCGAACCACTGAAAACCAGACAGGGGGGAAAATCAGACAGACGTCGCAGTAATGTGAAACAGTCGTAATGCGGTCCCTTCAGCGGGGCGAACCAACTGCGCTCGCTGCTCGCAGGGGTGAAGGAACCAGATGGCTACGGAAAATCAACGCTGGGTGCTCGTCTTCTTAATGGCAATTATTCATCAACTCTATAAACAATGTCAGCGAAGGTGACGGAATAGTCTGAGTTTAATCTTCCACATATGATGTGAGAAACCAGAACGGCGTTCGTCTGCACCACAGACCCCTTCTCTAAACCACTGACCTCCCCATATGCGAACCGAGATGTTACTCCCAAAAGTAAAATATCAAACATTATTTCTACATGCATTTTTAATGTCCAGCAATTGTGCACCACTGCCTAAAAGTTCAAGGGCCAGATAGGTCATTTTAAAGACAAGCACAAGTGCAGCGGCTCTTCAACCACATCATTCTCAAGCCACAAAAGCAGTTAAAACAGACATGTGCACTCGTGTAAGTTGTACATGATAAATACAAGAAAATATCATGTTTAACTCGATATGTTACTTGCCGTTTCTTTGTAATCATTCGTTACATCTATTACAGTTTCTGAGTGAAAACTGTAAATCCTCCACAATTTTTTTTTTCAAAGTAACGTGACCAAAAACACCAGGGGAAATGCATATGCAAACAGATTTGTGAGAATGTAATGAAATGCATCTGCAGGCACAAAGGCTGATTAAACCAAACACGACAAACAGATCTGCTGCTCTCAATGCAGTTAGCAGTTTGTTTTAGACCCTCAGGAGATCGAGCCAACAAAAAAAAAAAAAAAAAAAAAAAAAAAAAAAGTTGAAGGCACAAATAGGTTTTGTGCAGTGAGATTTGAGGTTTCCCTGCGCAGAGAGGCCAATGCCTTCTGCTTTCCCTTAAACGCTTACAGAGTTTGCCAGGCAACGAGCCAAGAAAATGACTTTGTTTGACCCAACTGCCAATCAGTTCGGCTGGGTGGGTTCGTATTAAATGCCGACACCTTTTCTGCGAAGCTCATTGGCCGCAGCTGCCTCCGGTGGGTGGAGACAGGTTGAGAAACAAGGCTGTTGATGGGGAAAAGGGAAGCAGGGAGCTGGTGCAGAGCACACTGTCGGCCAATGGGAGCTGGGGATTCTAACACATAGAAAAAAGCGTTCAAGAAAATTGATTAAACTAAAACTCATCTCGTGAATTTATTTATGGGTACAGGCTTAAACTTTAATCGATACTCTTAATATAAAGTCCTTACATGGAATAACAAATCATAACTGTTGTATGTTGCTAGGCAGCTTTTATAACCACCAGACAGGTCATCCAATCACAACGCAAACTCTAATTTGCTGATTCGCAAAATGAAGAGATTATGCGAGAAGCAGCATCAAGTTTTCCCACCCCCCTCTTAATGACAGTTCATCACCTTAAAAACTAAAACGTGCACAAGGTAGAAACTCAAATCTCACTTTTCTCAAAAAATTTGAGAAAAATTTGGTTTGGCTGAGCTCTCTATTAAATTATGGTCAATAACAAAATCTTTCCTTCAGAAACCTTAAGAGGGCTTTTAATTAAATGACGTAATGCGTGAACAGTGCACATCGATTACCGAAACCACGCTAACCGTGAGCGACAAGCAGACATAGATCTTGTTTACCATCACAAAGAATCAATCAATACATCGAGACTTCTGAATATTAAACTTGCGCAGGGTAAAAAAGTATTCCACATGTGACGACGCAGGAGCCGATCAATAAAAATGGCATTAAATAAGACTTGAGAAAGCAGCATGTTAATTGACCAAGACCATTAAAATGAATTCAAATGTCTTCAGGCTTAATTAGCCTTGCTTACTCTCAGGACCCCCAGGTAACGAACCAGGGGGAAAAATGAATCTCAGCATAGCTCATCAACTCTTCTGAAACTCACCGGACTGGACACAAATAGGATTTCATGTTCATTATAACCACAGAGATGGAGATTTTTACACAAAGGAGGCTGTCAGATTGAATTGGCTAATCAGACGCGTCCTGAGAACAACTTTTCTTTAAGGATGAGAACAGTAAGGAATTTAATTATTCTGCTTCAGTTTCTGATTCCATTAATGGTTCAGTTTCTTAATTATTCAACATTCTCTAACAAAACGTGCGAAAATTGTACTTTTAGCTCATCACAGGAGCAGTATCCTCACACTTTTGCACACTTTTCTGACAGTGTATAAACATTACTTTTAGTAATGTAATATATTTGACTAAGAGTATTAGTTTAACCATTAGTTTTTGAACAGGAAGATTTTAAAGACGTTTTTAAAGACGTCTCTTCTGCTCACCAAGCCCACATTTATTTGATCTAAAGTACAGCAAGCGCACTAAAATTCTGAAATATTTTTACTATTTAAAATAACTGTTTTCTATTTTAATATATTTTAAAATATCATTTATTCCTCTGATTTCAAAGCTGAATTTTTAGCATCATTACTCCAGTCACAGCTCAAAAAACATTTATTATTATGTTGAAAACAGCTGAATAGAATTTTTTTCAGGTTTCTTTGATGACTAGAAAGCAGCATTTATCTCAAGTAGAATTTTTTTTTTGTAACATTATAAATGTCTATCATCATTGTTGATCAATTTGAAGCATCCTTGCTGAATAAAACAAAACAAAACAATTTTATTTTAGATCTTTCTATTCATCAAAGAATCCTGAAAAAAATGCACTCAGCTGTTTTAAATATTGATAATATAATAACAAAAAATGTATCAGCATATTAGAATGATTTCTGAAGGATCATGTGACACTGAAGACTGGAGTAATGATGCTTAAAATTTATCTTTGATCACAGGAATAAAGGACATTTTAAAATATATTCCAATAGAATTTGGTTATTTTAAATAGTAAAAATCTTTCACCATTTTACTGCTTTTTGTTGTATTTTGGATTAAATAAATGTAGGCTTGGTGAGCAAGAGAGATTTCTTTAAGAAAAAACATTCAAAAACTTTTAACTGCAATTGTAACTTTTTGGTTACGCATTTTAAAATCTCTCTATTATCGGAATACTATTAATCTACACTTTCTCACAGAGTAACCAGTCATTGCTAACAGACTTAGAAGCCTGCGAGAACACAATCCATTTTACTTTTGCAATGTGGTGCATTTTAGAGCGAAACAGAATTGAATTACTAAAACAGCTGCAATGCTTAAAAAGCTATTTGGCTTTCGGTTAATATTATCCAATAGATTGCACATCCTAAGTGAAAAGGACATCAGCAAAAAAGGAAAGATGTTTCAGAGAAGTTAGGAAGGCATAAAGTAAATAGGGTCAATTTTGATTTCATGTCGACTTTAAGTACACACAACAAACTATAAAAGTTCTCGATTCATTTCCAGTTGGATGCAATTAAAGTAGGTGAATAAATCAAGAACCACTCGGACTGAATCGGTGAGCGAGTCATTAGAGTGATTCAAACCTTTAACTCATAATCAGCAGAGTGGAAAACACATTCTCATTATAGCAGTATGGTGTTTGTCCACATTGTTTCTGAAGCAATAACAGAATAAAATTTTCTTTATTTCAATCCCTACCTTATATCAATAATGCACTTGAATCTTCCGAACAAATGTGGCATTCTATATATGTTTGCATTACATCTAAAAAAAAATGCTCGTGGCTTCAAAATAAATGTTTCCAGCTTCATAATGTGACAGCGCTGGGGAATTAGGCGGTCATTTTAACCTGCCTTTCGGCTTCCTGTCTTTCCTTCTGATTTCTCCTCTGGTCTGGCTTTTGTTGTCTTAGAAAATACGCTGCAGACGTGGACAGGAGATCTCAGACGCTGCTCAAATGTGCTCAAGCTTTTAAAAAAATGACACACTTAAAATACACATTTAAGGCTCATTTGAGGCAATCATCTACAATTACAGAGGCCGGCAAAAAGCTAGACTTCACAATCAAGTGGAATATATTAAATTCTATGCTTCTAAAATCCTGAAAAGGATGTTTTATTGAGTCCTGCTCTCTGACATCTCTAACATCATCTCAGGCTTTCACAAACCGGGAGAATAAAGCTCAAGCTCTCGATGTTCAGCAGCAGCCTGACAAACAAACTTAACTGGGTGAAATTTATACAATTATATGGACTGCAGCGCTATACAGACTCACACACACACTGCCTGTCCTGTTCTTAAGCTCATTTCTCTGCAGCCATGATAAATAGCGTTAAGCATGAAAATCACGGCATTTTCCGCTGCCTGATCCATTGCTGATTCAGCAGAAAGCTGGAAGGGCACAGCAGGAATGATATGGAAAGGCATAATTATGATTCACCCCTGCACCGTGCAGGAAATTGCTGAACCAAAATTGTTTTGCATTTTTGTGCAACGCACAAACCGCCACCTCTGACTGAACAAAGACAGCAAGACTAAGTGCTCATTTGCATACAAAGAGTAAACTAGTTTAATAAATAATGGGATTTGCAAACATGATGCTCTAAATGGTATGATTATTGATTATTAGACTGACAGAGCATTGAATAAGCCCTATGAAGGTGAGAGAAGCTTATAGGAAATCAGAAATTCTTAGTGGCACTTTTACAATAAGTCAATGAAATGGTCTAACGTACAAGCCAATCAGCGTTACTTCTACATGACACTCGTTAATTAAAATCGTTTAGTGCCATCTTCATGCACAAAAAGGACATATGTTGTTTTAAATCAATATGACTTTCTTTTTTCCAAAGAACACTAATGAAAACAATGCACAATACACAATAAACCAACTCTTTTACAGTGCAAGTAAATGGGGTCTGTAAATTTTCGAATATGACATCAAAACACCATAAAAGTGAATCATAAGTCATTCGAAGCCATTAAATTTCAGTATATATTAATATATTAACATTTCAAGATATTATACACAAACATGAAATGCACTGTAAAAATTATTGCAAATAAAAAAGATTGAAGTATGTTTTGCAAGACATGTTCTACTTCAAAATGTCACATTTAAATAAATGTTTCTTGTAATTCCTTGCAGTCATTTGCAAAATTTACTAGCATTTAGGGTTGGGTATCATTTCGTATTGTTCCGATTCTGCTTATCGATTCTGATTCAAAAACAACTAGACTAATATACATTTCAAACATTAAATTGATAAAGACAAGTAATTTTACCACTGAACACAGATCTAAAAGTACTGTTACACACGCGTTTTCTTTCTCATCTGTTTACGTTCACTTAAGACAAAAAAAAAAAAAAAAAAACTCTGTGCTTATGATGATATACTGATGCATTTCATGCATACTGGTCTAGAAATGTTAAAGAAGTCTGTTCTGACCCGGAACAACCTTTTCGGCAGTGGAAATGCACAGAACTGTTCGAGAACGGACACAGTTCAGGAACCCGGATTCAGATGTGTGCACTGCACGCAAACAGTGCACAAGTTCTTTTCCTTCCTGCACTTAAATAGTTTAAAAATCACATTAAAATGCGAACACGGGAATCGTTAAGCGGAATCAAAATGCACATGTCTTATCAAATACCTGGTTATTAGAAATTTGGAACCGGTTCTAAAATGAAACCGGTTGTCGATACCCGACCCTACTAGCATTTTCTGATTTTTCCCTTTTTTTATTTAGATTTTCATCAAATATAACCCTGGACATAAACCAGTCATGAGGACAAATTTTCTGAAAGATAAATGAATAAGCTTTTAGTTGATGTTTAGGATAGAACAATATTTGGTCGAGATACAACTATTTGAAAATCTGGAATCTGAGGCTGCCAAAAAATCGAAATATTGAGAAAATCGCCTTTAAAGTTGTCTAAGTTAAGTTCTTAGCAATGCATATTACTAATCAAAAATTAAGTTTTGATATATTTACGGTAGGAAATATCTTAATGGAGCATGATCTTTACTTAATATCCTAATGATTTTTGGCATAAAAGAAAATTTGATAATTTTGACCGATACAATGTATTGTTGGCTGTTACTACAAATATACTCGTGCTACTTATGACTGGTTTTGTGGTCCAGGGTCACAAATAATGATTAATGTTTTAGTGTGCATCTCTGTGGCAACCTATCGTATGGTTGTTTTAGAAGACTTCAGAATATAACACACAAGCTTAAGTACTACTTTTATGATACTTTTATGGTATTCTCATATTTCTTAACTTGACAGCCCTCATCCCCAAATTTTGCAAAATATCTTCTTTTATGTTAAATGGAAGAAAGAAACAACATAAGAGTTGACAGGCGTTTTGCATTTTGTGTGAACTATTCCCAGAAATTAAATGACAAAAAAATCAATTAGCATTCATCTTTTGTGAAACATATCTGCTTTAGTATTTTTGTAGAACAACAAACTCTTCTAAGTAAAAAAAAATAATGTCATAAAAGTAATTAAGTAGTTCAATCAAGTCAAATCCTCATAACAGTGCACATTAATATGCCTAGAAATCAACATGTGGCTGCCAACTCGAATTCAGCCCTGTGACAGACTCCTGATTCTGGGTAAAGCAAACAGGAAGTGACTGGGTCGAGATTATGGCTGCCTGGAGTTTCCACAGGGCCCCCTGCTGAGTTACATGTTCTCAGTTTCTTTTGTTTGCCGTTAACCCGTTAAACCCCTCATGAGAGGCCTTTGAGAAAAGTGTCACATACCCCGGGGGGCCATTTTGTTGGGAACAATGATCCTAAAGGAGTTACACACCATTGCAATAGTCCTCTTCCCAAAGGCTGAGACACTTACGCTCTAAAACAAAACAGAGGTAATCCATTCACATGCTTCAGCATCAAAAGCTTTGAATGATCAACACAGACAAGCGTTCACCTTAAGCAATAAATTGGAGCTGTCAAGAGCAACCCTTTAGTTCGTCAAATCAAATCCGGAGTTTGTTTCCATCAAGATATCTGCATTTACATGAGCTTAGTTGTTGGCGCTTAACGCTGACTTTCGGCCAAGGCAGCTAAAGGTAACCGCACAACTGTAAATCACAGCAGAGCTGCGTCTGTGTGATGGATGATCCTGAGCTCAGACACCGGCGGGAAATTACTGTGTTAAAAATACAAACAGGTCAACAAAGCCACTCTAACACATGTATGGTGTGTATTTATATTTTAGGTTGTGTCGGATTAAAGAAAACAAGGTCTGACCAAGTTAGAGCCTTATCTGATCTTTTTACATATGAGGAAAATATTAAATACATTCTGATTGGACTATACAGAGTTGAAGAGAGAAATTGACTTTGAAATTGTAATTCAATTCCTGAATTTAAACCGAATGTGAACTGTAGCAAACACAATGCAGAACTTGTAATTGCAACTAGAAAACCAACGTATGCTTTAAACTTTGAATTTTGGCATGAAAAAAGTCTTTGTTTAAAATTTTTTGAAAGTAAGTTTAAAAAACGTTGAGGTTTAAAGGTTTAGAGGCATTATGGATAAATAGAACGACAAATAGAACAAATGATAGAATGAACAGTAGAAAGACTGATATGCTGAACGATAGAACAATAACGTAGATAGAACAAACAATAGAACAATAAAATGAATAGAACCTTTGAACCAATGACAGAACAATACAAAGAACGACAGAACAAACGATAGAATAATAGGTAGACAGAACGATAGCTAGAATGAAAGAAAGCGGTAAAACGAATGACAGAATAACAGGTAGACAGAACAATAGCTAGAATGAAAGAAAGTGATAGAATGAATGATAGAATATTAGGTAGACAGAACCATAGATAGAATGAAAGAAAGTGATAGAATGAATGATAGAATAATAGTTAGACAGAACCATAACTAAAATGAAAGAAAGTGATAGAATGAATGATAGAATAATAGTTAGACAGAACCATAACTAAAATGAAAGAAAGTGATAGAATGAATGATAGAATAATAGGTACACAGAACGATAACTAAAATGAAAGAAAGTGATAGAATGAATGATAGAATATTAGGTAGATAGAACCATAGCTAGAATGAAAGAAAGTGATAGAATGAATGATATACAGAATGATAGTTAGAATGAAAGAAAGCATTAGAACGAACAAAAGAATAATTAGTACAGAACGATAGCTAGAATGAAAGAAAGCGATAAAATGGATGATAGAACAATAGGTAGACAGAGCGATTGCTAGAATGAAAGAAACGATAAAGTGAACGATAGAATAATAGGTAGACAGAACGATCGCTAGAATGAAAGAAACGATAAAGCGAACGATAGAATAATAGGTAGACAGAACGGTAGCTAGAATGAAAGAAAGCGATAGAATGAATGATAGAATAAGTAGACAGAACGATAGCTAGAATGAAAAAAAGCAATAAAACGAATGATAGAATAATAGGTAGACAGAACAGTAGCTAGAATGAAAGAAAGCGATAGAACAAATGTTTGAACAACAGATAGAATGATAGAATTTTAGACAGAACGTTAGAACGAATGATAGAGAGAGAGAGAGAGAGAGAGAGAGAGAGAGAGAGATATTGATAGAGAGAGATGATAGAGAGATAGATGGGACAATAAAATAAAAGTGATAGAAATGATAGAACAACAGATAGAATGATAGAATTTTAGACAGAACGACAGAGAATGATAAAATGAATAATGGAATGAACGAATGATAGATAGATAAATATAGATAGACAGGATGGATCAATAGATAACGAAAGACAGACAGACAGACAGACAGACAGACAGACAGATAGATAGATAGAATGTTGGACAGAATGATAGAAAAAAGATAGAATGATGGAACAATAGACAGAATGATAGATAGAACGATAGAACGATAGATTCCAGTTCAACTTCCTGTGATGTGTGGCCAATTCCAATTTATATCAATTGAAATTCTTCAGTTCTGAGTTCTGCATAACCCTGCAGTGTGGACAGACAAATTGCTTAACACTGGAAACTTTCCATGTTGTGCCTGCTTCTAACACTCTAGTGGTGCTCGCTGAAACGCTCTAGACAAACTCAGGCTCAACTCCAACAAGAGGAATGCAGTTTCAAAGAGAACAAATAAAAATGTTAATATTTCAAAGAAAACAAAAACTCTCCACACTGATTTATGTCAACGAAACGACTGTTTATGACAGTGAAAACTAAAACGCAAACAGAATCATCAACTACAGCGGCAGTCAAACAAACCCAACGCTCGTATGCCACAACTCAAGAGAGGCTTCTTAAACATTCCCAGAGTTCAAAGTGTAAGTCGTGCAGTACATCATTACTCAGCATCATGTGGAAGTGTTTGATCTCTCAGCTGCTGAAGAGCTCTTGAGTCTGACCCACGATGCCCCTGTGCTGTCAGCAGGCAAACGCCCCGTCACGGCTCCTGCGTTCAGCTGCTTTTATGAAACATGAGGGACTTGGACCAAGCACACAAAGATGAATGTCCTCACGTGGCTCTGCTAACAGAGCGCTCTCTGTCTTCACCTCAAATCCCTTTTGGCCCAAATTCCTGACTGCATGCCAAGATCCACCTCTCACGCTGAAGAACGACCGAGAACCGGGAGGAACGGCTGAAGAAATCGGCTTCAGCATGAGACCGAACACAAGACAAGTCCTTGTATCTTTCAGTCCGACGACTGATGGCTTGTTGTGTTTTCAAGCGCTGCTTTGCCCGATCGCACCACAAACAGCTAATGGACCTGCCGCCAGACATTTTATGCAAACCTTTAACAACATGTTAGATTTTCACATCTGTTTAAATATTGAAAAAATTATTGTAATTGAATATTGAACCATGCTTCTGACAATACCACAAATCTCATTTAGGTTTTATGGTGCAATCAAACAGACGCTTAATTTCAGGGTTGAGGCGGGACAGCCAAACAGCTCATCTGCCTTGTAAATGGGCAGCTTGATCAAAAATGAACATTTTGGCATCATTTACTCACCCTCAACCACACATATGACTTTCTTTCTTCTGTGGAACATAAAAGAAGATGTTCAGCAAAATATCTGAGCTGCTCTTTTCCATACAATTAAAGTGAGACAGGGAGGGACTGTCAAGCTCTACAAAGGATCATGAAAACATGACAAAAGTACTATTTCCCAAGCCTTCTGAAGCCACTTGATAGCATAGCATGAGAAATAGACTTAAAAAAAATCCAGGGTCATATTTTTATCCCTTTTACAATAAAACAAATGATATTCTTTAATTTATATCTACCTGGTAGAAAATATCATAAATCATAAAAACAACAAATGACATTCATGTCATCATAGTTGTATATACCTTGAATTTTTTACTTAATAAAAAAAAAAAACCTGTTTAACTTTTAGATTAACCTTACAAATGCATTTACAAAAGTGCAATTATTGCCAAAATTTGTTTAAATGTTCTCATTAAACACAAAGAGTCTGTATGTATAAACATGGAAAGCAGGTGTAATTTTAAATGTGTTTGTCTGCTAAAAATCTAGAAAAGCAAACAATCTCTTAGAATTAAAAACACTAGATTGTTTTCAACATCCTCATTAATGCCAGAAAATGCCAGAAAAAATAAATACACACTATACAAAACCTACATAGTTTTCAATTTTCAAATATACTAAGTATTTTGTATATTATATATGTATGTGCTGTAATATAGATTTCAAGCCTTAAATTCTAAATCAGATATATTTCTATTTCTAGAAAGAAATTTGTAAGACATGCATTACATAGTATTTGTATTGCTGATATATTACTATAATAATACTTATAATTATGGTTACACTTAAAACTTATGTATAATGCATTACAGAAATATTTTTATGCAGTTATTATGTGTAATGCACATTATAATGCATTGAATGGTCTCTTTAATAATTGAAACCACAGTTATAATACATCATGATACTTATCTATTCATTGAACACACTTTTAAAAAGTATAATGCATTAAAATACATGACAAATAACCAATTTTAAAATCTGCAAATGTTAAAATTCAATTATTATTATTATTATTATTATTCTTCACAGTATTAATGTGAGTCAAAGCAATCTGTTCATTAGATGTATTTTAAAAGAAAACATTCCAGGTACCCCAAATTTCAAATGGAGAGTAAATGAGACATATATCTATTCCAGGGTTCTGATGATCTATTTGTGTTCAGGACTGCGGGTTAAATCTGGGCTGGTGTTAATCCTGATGCTGCTCTTTGAGCAGGTGAACTCAGCCTAAGACTTTCCCACGATCCCCCGGCAAATCCTCCGCTCTGAACCCTCGGTAGACCGCTGCCATCTGGCCCCTCTGTGTTCTCACTGGGAGGGCAGGCGTCAGCTGCACGGCCAAATTCAGCGTTCCACCACAACCCCCACAGAAAGACAAACAGCAAACCGTCCGCTTACACCTCACATCCACCAACACAAAATACACTTGCTTTCCGTAATACGCAAATAAATGGCTTATAAATAACATTATATAAAAAAACTATAATTTCTCTAAAACAGGCTCTTAGGCAGAAATGAAATCTTTCTTAAGAAACAAACAAACCGCAATGAAATCAAATTACATAAATATGACCCCCACACAACAAAAGACCCCTGACTTCACAATATAAACCTTGACCTTTGGCCCTTTCTACGGCAATCCATCATCACAACGTGAGGCGGACCCCCCACCCCCTCCGGATCAGCCCCAGACAGAAATCCCGCTCCAAATATCTTACTCCAAAATAAGATTTTGATTTGCGATCATGTGACAAAATCTCTTCCTCTCCGCTAGCTCCCACCCCTCCCTCGGTTTGTCGCGTCTTCTAAGCTGCCATGTGCTATAGTTTGATTACAGTCGGGAAGAAAAAGCGCCTGCCCGATGAAGAGAGCATCCCGGACCGGCCGCTCTTAAAATGCGTGACATTTCCTTGGTGGGAGCATGAGAACCGATTCTCCACAATAGCGAGGTCTCCATGCCCGGCCAGTAACCATGGAAGCAGATGCTGTCGCTCTCCCCTGCCCCTTACCTCCCAGCGGCCACGGGCTGCTCCACACTCAAAAGAGGGTCCGCCTCAATTTCTCTTCATCCCGACCGAACTTGCGTGCTCTTCAAAGGGAGCTATTCAGCAGGTCATTGGTCTAGACTTGTTTGCACGGTCCACAGAGCAGCCTTGATGTAACCCTTGCTCTCTGCCTGCCGTGGAACTGCAGACTGCGGGGAACGCTGGGGACGTGGATTTGAAAAGAAGCCCGTCCGATTTTGCCATTGTGCCTTTTCATTCATCGATCGAATGCATATCGAACCTTCTGTCGGTGCATGTGTGAAACACTTAGCTTAGCCAGCATTTTTTTTTTCTTCTGGTCAGACTCGACTGCTCCTTCCTCGTTTCTAATTTCATTTAATGATCACTCATTTTTCTAAAGATATAAAATAATCTTTTTTCAATGTATTAAAAATCATTTTAAATCCCATTGTCTTTACTACTTCTCTTCCTCTTTCATCTTAAGTTAAAGAGGCGATTAAAAATAAAGCCAGTAAGCAAATAAAATGAGATAAGAGTGACAAAAAATAAAAATGATAAAGTAATACTTTTAAAACTATGAGATTTAAACAGAATGAGTCATGTAACATGTTGTCACAAGTGTATTCACCTGTAAAATTAATTGACATCAAAAAGAGGAAATTTTAATTTAAACTGCACATCCAGATTAATCTAACAGATAAATTTAAACTAATACTTCATTATCTAATGCCAAAATTAATTAACACATTCTCATGCTAAATATGAAAAGTCTGTATTTATGAAGGTAGTAGGTGTTAAATGACTCCTTTTTTTGCTGTCAAAGACAGCACACACACACACACACACACACACACACACACACACACACAAAGTAAATCTATTTAAAAATAAATCAAATAAACTACTATTCATTTCGATATTAAACATACTAATTAATATGAAACACAGACCAGAAATACATGCAAAAGCTTACAAATCATAAAAATTACTATTTTTAATTTTGCATTTAATATCTTGTCTAAATGTTTTATTTTTTCAGGTTTTTAATCAAAAGATTTCAAAAGCTAAATCTGAAAACAAGAATTACATTTTAATTAACAATGTCACGACATTGATTTTCACAAATTCTAACATTTTCTGTAAAAAAACAGCTATTTCAAATAAAACATATCATAAAATACTGTTTTAATTTATCATATATTATTTAATATAATTAAATAATCACCAACTCCTTGAAGAAATACATAATGTTATCAAATTATTAAGCGTTCTTTTTGAAATTAATTTCTAGGCTGCATTTCACTTCAAAGATAATTAAAAAGTCAGCAGTGAAATGCATTTTTAAAGATCCACGTATCTCTCCCTGTTCTTATTCAAATGATTTAGACACACAGAGACGAAAGCCTGTCCATCTGACGCAGAGACGTGGAACATGGACAAAACCACAGCAGAAAGTGAGCAAATTCAAAGGCAAAGGAAGGAAAGAGATCAGCCAAGTGAGAAGACAATGTCATTGTTGTCAGAACGCAGAAAATCAATGGCATAAAAGCAGAAAGGAAGGGAAAAAATTAGATCTGCTATAGGAAAAGACACAGACTACGAATAAAGAGCAGGGCAATTTTACCGCAGCTCCCTCAGATATAAGCACACCGCAGAATTGCATTAAAAACGTGATGTTTTACATAAAATCTGCAGCTCGATGTTAATAAAAGGTGATTTATAAGATAATCGAAAAGGTTTTGCCTTACAGACATACTGGGGATGTTATTAATAAGCATTGCAAACCTTTAGATTTTCTATATGCTGTAATCCAATTATTTGATTCAGGTTTGCAAATATTGTTAACAGAATAGACTAAAAACATAGATTACTAAAAATATATATTTTACAATTAGAATTTGCATTTCAGACAATTTTACTTCACAGTAATTTATACTGTTGAACATATAGTATAACACTAATGCACGCGTGTCTAATACATTACATATAAATAATAGTAAAAACAGACACTGATTATTATTTTTAAAGAGCAATTACAATATTATTTGCAATTATAATATAAAAATGTATGTTTAATGATTAAATCAGCTATGGAACTTCAACAGCTAAAACAGAATCTGTGTGCATATTTAAGTAAATTGTAGGGAGGAAAATAATATTTCTGTTTTGAAAATTATGGAATTGTAATAACAAAAATATACAGCAAATCCTGAGAGATCTCATTATTTAAAATGTCACTCATACAGGCATTTAAAACAATTAAATATGTTCTTTTCTATTTTCTAAAATGAGAACTGAATTAAATATCAGCATCTACTTAATGAGCATTATATATTTTTATCTCTATATGGACATCTATTTACAATTTTAAAATATTCAAAAATTCTCAATAGGCAAACAATGCTGCATACAGTGAAGGTAAAGCTTACAATAAAAAAAAAAAACAAGATGTAAAGCTGAATTCTCCTGCTAGTTTGTGAGAAATAAATGGGCTGTTCAGGAAGACCACATGCAGAGATCCACCTGGGTGGGAAAGACAGCAGAAAACACACTCCGGCAGCGTGGAGACGGAGAGTTTAATCTCTCCCAGAGAGCCACTGAACCCACATGAGCACACGCCGACACGACCACAACCATTCAGACCAGAAACATATTCAAGTTTAACTATTCAAGAGCCTATTTGGCAGTAGCTGATACTTGGAAACTAAACAAAAGAGAATTTAAAAAACACAAATTTGCAGCTAAATCCATCAGATTTTCTTAAAATCAATCAGACCAAAATAATCCCTGATCTACATCTTTATACAGGCTGTCATTCATCCATCACGTCTATGCCGTAACTGAACGACACCAGGACAAAACTGATTAAATGAAGCGGCGAGAGGAGAGACAGACTGTCAAAGTGAGACATTTTAAATGGTGCCATAAAACTGCTAAAAACAGTAAGAGTCTATGGTTTTATGTCAGTTCACAGTTTAGGTTGTTAACTACCTGCTGAAATAATCAACCCTGACAAATAATAAACAGCTGGGGTTAGCTGTCACAATCTTTACTCTTCAGAATTGTTTTTGACAGTCAATTGTATAGGCACAAATCTTAAAGTCTTGACTACAAAAAAGCTATTTATTATTGCCAAGAAAAACAAAAATCATTAGAAAGCCTATTATAGAATTTTCAGCCAAAATAAAAATGGTAAAGCAATTAATTAATATCAAAACTATATTAAAATAACCATTAAAATACAATATCAAATTGCAATTTATGCAGGTAAATATATTTTATATTTTTGTATTGAAACATTAATTTATAAAATATCAAAATTATGTGATATGTAACATTAGTATTATATAAAGTAATACAAAAATGCATCAGAAAAATGCACTGAGCATAATTAAAGGATGCTTAAAGCATCCATAAGAACTGAATGTATCCTGTCTGTATGGGCTGGAAAGGAGCAACACATTTAGAGCCCCTCGTTTTATAAAGCTCTCTTGTTTGACATTTAGAAGCCCTCCCACCCCCTACAGGTCAAACATACTCTCACCTGCTTTCAGACGCTGCCGTGGCAGACTCATTGTTCTTTAATGCATTGTAAAACGACCCTATTGTTAACTTAACGGCACACAATAGCTAATTAACAGCTTTATTACCCATTACTGCTGTCAACTTTTGCAAGTGTTTTAACCATCAAGTATTTTCTAATGAAAAGATTTATTGCTAATTACATGCAAAAACATATATTAGAATCCTTAATCATATTGACAGGAAAGTGTGAGGAAAATCTAAAGCCGAGATGATAAAGCTCCCACATTTCTGATCTCAGATCAGCTTAACAGGAACAAAAGAGCGGCCCTATCATTACAGCACAAAGAGCTTTTAATTATGTGCAGAGCAGTAAACGCTCGTCTGTAAGACAGCGGGACGCTCAAGCTCCTGGAGTGTCTAAACACCCACGTTTTAAGGACGAAGTAACGCTGTAGCACAGGTCTCTCCCTTGAGAGACACACACACACACACACACACACACACACACACAGAAAATGACGTCTGCATTTCTGACTCATTTGATGTTTTTTTAAAACCTAAAAATCATAATGACGCAACCCAGATATCATCTGCCAAAAGACACACATGATGTCAGTCATATTTAAAGGGAAATTCCAGTGAGTTCACTTCACTGTCTGTATACAGGGTGTCGCAGGATATAGGTCAGACGTTTCTGTGTAAAAAAATAAATAAAATGAGATAGGCGTTTGAGGTCATTTGCAGTCCTGACCTGCAGAATAATGTCTGGTTCAGCCCTTGGCAAATTTAACGAGAAACAATAAGCAGTCTGAGCATCGCTGAGAAAGGACATACTAAAAAAAAAAACCACAAATATACTACAAATGCTTCTTAAGAGGCAAATGTGTTCATTAGTTGAAATTTAATACAAAAATGACTGATAATATATGACTAATAAACCAAATGAATAAATAATAATAAAAATAAAAAATCCTACATCACAAAATACATTAGTACTGTTGTTTTAATAAAAATGATTAAATCTTAAATAGGAGGTTTTAAAGTATCGGTTTAAAAATTTAAATATACAAAAAATACAAATAAATTTGTTTTGTAACCATCAATATTGTTGATTTTTAACATCTAAAATCTAACAGATATATAGAGAAAATCAGATGATTTTCAAACATAAGAGACACACAAAAGCTTCTAAAGCTGGACAGATCATGAGTTTAACAGACAGGAAGCTGCTAACTGTGATAATGACAACCATTAGAAGGGAAAAACCAAAGTTAGATAATAAAATCTCTACTTGTGTGTTCGTGTGAGAGGACTCTGATTAATACATAATCAGGAAATGTAATGTGACGTAACAGACCAGAGTCGATCGGAGAAAGATTTCGTCCAGGACAAATATTATTCAGAAAAGAAGAAGAAAAAAAAAAAAGCCTGAGGGAATATTATATATTCTGGAACACTTTTTGTGCCTAATGCAGAATTAGAAGAATAAACTGCCAATGAAATTAAATTGGCTTCTTTTTATACCGGATGTGTTTGAAATAGTAGAAATAAATAGAACATAATGATTCAAAAGTGAACCCCTTTACCCATTTTATTTATTATTCCTTTTTGGTAAATATTCTAAAATTATTTTCATAAAAAAAATAAATTTAAAATGTTATTTTATACATTATAAATGACATTTAATTATTTAATGAATTAAAGTCTCACTGTTAATCAGTCAATAAAAACAAAGTAAAATATGTAAATTGAAATGTAAAAATGAATTACTCTTTAATAAAATTATTAATTAATTAAATTATTAATTCATAATATGTGACCATAGACCAGTCTTAAGTAGCACAGGTATATTTGTAGCAATAGCCAAACATACACTGTATGGGTCAAAATTATAGATTTTTCTTTTATGCTTAAAATCATAAGGATATTAAGTAAAGATTATGTTCAGTGAAGACATTTTTTTAATGTCCTACTGTAAATATATCACAACTTAATTTTTGATTAGTAATATGCATTGCTAAGAACTTCATATGAACAACTTTAAAGGCAATTTTCCCAACATTTAGATTTTTTTTTAGAACAATACATCAATAGAAAACTTATTTATTCAGGTTTCAGATTAATTTACCCTTATGGCTGGTTTTGTGGTCCAGGGTCACATATAAAATCTTTTATCATTTTATTTTAAAGTCCCACTGTCTCTCAGCATAAGTGAAGAATTTAAAAAAAGAAGCAACAATTAATTAAGACCACAAACGTGACAGCAGAACAATCTAACAACCAAAACATATGAATCCTGATCAGATCCCACAAACCATAAAAAAAACATTAAAAGAGGAGAATTGTGGTCTGTCTTTGACAATGCTAAGCTCTATGTGTGTGTGAGGGAGAGAAAAAGAGAATGTGTGTGTGTGTGTGTGTGTGTGTGTGTGTGTGTGTGTCGGGAATCTGAACGGGTCGGGGTGGTTGGTGTCTCCGGGCAGTGGAGAGGTCAGGACAAACACAAGCTGCTATTCATGGACAAATCAAGTTTATGTGAGAATCTGCCCCCCTCTCTCAGCCCTCATTACCATCTGAATGCTTCATAACATCAGCGCCTGAAAGTGCAAGATCCTGTCAGAGTGGAAGTCAACAGAGGGACCGGGAGTGAAAAAAAAGAAACAAAAAAAAATTCCTCTTTGCCTTGTGTCTCTCCATATAGAATAGAGCCCCCGCTCTTAAACAACACCTCTGCCATATGTAAGCCTGCCGCGCACGGGTCAACAGAGCAGCTTGGCGACCCGAACACACATGCGCACACACACGTGCATATATGAGCACATGCATGTGCAAACACAAACACAAACACGCACAATTAATATTCCACCCATCACAAATCTGTTGGGCTCATCCGGGTTATACGAAACACACCTCATTTCCTGTGACGCCATGTCAACGTTCATAGACCCGGAAACACGGCGATGAAGAGATAAATAAAAAAAAGAAACAGACACAGTCTGTGCTCTTTAAGGTGGAACCACGAAGAGAAGCTCAGCCAGAGCGGGATAGAGACAGAACGGAACAGGATACTAAGTAAAAAAAAAAAAAAAAAAGGGAACGGGATCCATAGAGACGACAAGCTGCCTGAATGCCATCACAACGAGGATTTACACCTTACACACACACACACACACACACGCACACACCAGAGAAAAAAATCTAAATTTAACCATGTAAAAAATCCTACAAATACTGTTTTTATTAAAATATGCAGAAACTATAATTCGTTTTATATAACAACAGTACAATTTATAATATCCTCTTATTTCTATGTGTGCTTTTTAGCTTTTTTGATTTACTGATTTTAGCCATATAATTTTCTAAAGGATAGCAATTATAAAACAAGCTAAAAATTTCTGTTCTGTAAATCTGAGACATTCTTTTACTGACATATTTATATAAACTGCAAACAATGATTTTGTCTTGTTTTTTTTTTGGTATAAATATTTAAAAATTCTTGAATCAAGATGCATTTATTTTACAAGCTTGTTATGGCTTGTTTTCAGTAAAAATATCACAATTTTGTTAGTTTTTACTTAAAACAAACAAAAATATCTGCCAATGGGTCAGGAAAAATAACCTTGTGTAACATTTGAAATAAGATTATTTGTCCTACCCCATTGCCAGATATTTTTACTTTGATTTTAGGCAAAAACTAACAAAGTTTTGATCTTTTTTTTTACTTACAAGACAATGTCAAGTAAATGCATCTTGATTCAAAAATGTTTAGATATTTATACTAGAAAACAAGACAAAGATACTAAGCAAGAAAATAATTTTTTAGTGTACATAAATCCTTCAGTATTTGTCATACAGTGACAGTATATAAGCCTCAATATTTACTGCTGTATCTTTAGTGACGAAACATTCTCTTTGACTCCATTTAACAATGTTTTTATTCTCTCTAGAAATTCACCCCACAAAGGACATACTTATTATTCTACACACTGAGAAGAATATATACCAAGCTAATCATTCAATATAGAGAGGGCAAATTCATGTAAATTGAGACAATTTTTGCAATTGAACTGACTGTCGAAAGTGTCCAGATTCACCTTATATAAGTGTGTGTGTGTGTGTGTGTGTGTGTGTGTGTGTGTGTGTGTGTGTGTGTGTGTGTGTGTGTGTGTGTGTGTGTGCAGTGAGGAATAACTGACTTAGCCTCTCCATTCAGTTTTAGCACAGCTGCTGAAATTGTCATGCTTATTAAATTAGATATTACAAGTTATTTTAATGAATATTAAAAATAGTGTAATAGTTTACAAGGGTCAATTTATACATCAAAGCTGAATAAGCTTTTCATTAATGTATGGTTTGTTAGAATAGGAAAATATTTGGCTGAAACACAACTATTTGAAAATCTGGAATCTGAATATGAAGAAAATTGCCTTTAAAGTTGTCCAAATTAAGTTCTTAGTAATGCATATTACTTATAATTTGATATATTTACGGAAGTTTAAAACATCTTCACAGAACATGATCTTTACATAATATCCTAAAGATTTTTTGGAATAAAAGAAAAATCAATCATTTTGACCATTTTGGCTATTGCTACAAATATACCCGTGCTACTTTTGACTGGTTTTGTAGTCCAGGGTCACATATGCACAAATCAGTTTCTTGGTCTTTTACTGGTCTTTTTAATTAAAATTAACAGATCGAACAGAAAGGGTGAAGAGATATGTAACTTTAATATGCTTAAGAAATCTTGAACTGCTTCATAAGCATGCAGTTCAATTTAAAAAAAAAGAATAGACATTTACACCTGACATCAACCAATCAGACTGTAACAATGCTGTGACATAAAATCTCTTTTAGAACCTTAAGCATTTCCCTGTGAAATAATTCTGTTTAGAAATCTTTCATGTGAATTGAATTTTTAAATGTAACCAGCAGAACAAACGCATCAACATGAGATACAATCAAAAATTCCGAAACACAAAGCATGTCTAATTGAATCATAGTAAAGGATCCCAAAGGCAGCTCTGTGGTCTAGGGAACATTAATAACATTTGTGGATTGAACCAAAGATGCCGTTCCAAAAGAAAAAAACTCAAGCCTTGATATTGTGTTTCTGTCCACATCGAGTCTTCTCCTGACCTTGACGTGTAACAGGTCCGACATTGGACGCAAACACAAAATAACAACATGACATCAGCTCGCGGTTATTCCAAAGATACACTCAAACCTCTGCTGCCCCAAAGCCCAGACTTATGCAACCGACACTCCAGACAGAGCCAATATGGACCCGATCTCAAATATACCCTGACCACCATTAAGGTCCGATCTTATTACAGCGTGGCCCCCCCCTCTTTTTCCCCCCGACACCGGGGCACAGAGTTCACCGCGCTCGGCTGCTGGCAGACGGCTCCGGTTCAGACTTCTGAATCCCTCAGCTGTGTTACGCTCGCCCTCTGCTCCGGCGGACCCCTCAAGAGCTTTCTGTCTCATGAGCGCACGCATATGTTTGCCTCTCCGGCCGGCCGTAAGTGAAACCAATCACGGAGGCTGTAAACAGAGACCCAACCCCGCTCCCTAAAGGCCCGTCACGGCCCAGATTGGGTTCCCACTTACAGAGGAAAAAGCCTTAGTGTATCGTCCTAGTGGAGGGTTTTTGATCAGTAGAGGAATCAAATTTTGTTCAATTTTAAAATGTTTAACCTATAAAGCCAGAAAATGTTCAGTTTGGACAATTACCAGATTCAGAAATATTACACACAATTTAAAATAAATAAAAAGATATAAGGGCTGTACAATTAATCAAATAAATAATTAAGATTAAGAGTACAGATGGAATCATTAAAATTTTCAGTTACAACACTGCATTTATGTCTATTTAAATTCTGTTACATAAAAAATATTTGACTTGGTACATAAAACATGTTTTGACATGGCAATTATAAATAGTTTGCTAAAAAAAAATCTGTTCTATCAATCAATCATATTGCTTAAAATAACATGTTTTTTAATCAGAATTATACAGCCCTAAATTACATGAATAACTTGTAATTTGCTAATATAATATAATATAATATAATATATTATATAATATAATAATATATAGATGGGTTAAACTTCAATGTCAAAAATAAAACATGGCCATTATATAAAAAAGGTCTATTCTAATAATCTAAATAATAGTGATGATTTAAAGAACATTTTTTATCAGAGTTGTACAGCCCATAAATTACCTACTTGTAATTAATAATATAATAAATATAGTATAATATAATATATAAATGGGTAAAGCTTCATTGTCAATGGCCATTATAGAAAATGTGTTCTATTAATCGAAATAATAATGATAATAAAAAAAATATATATATTTTAATCAGAATTGTACAGCTCCTAAATGACATGAATAACTTGTCATTTAAATGAGAAAAAAATTGGATTAAAAATAAAAATGTTCTATCAACCAATTCTATTAATAAAAATATTAAGCATGAATAAAATAACTTAATCGTTTTATTAGAATTGTAGAGCTATAAATGACATGAATAACTTGTAATTTATTAATATAATATAATATAATATAAAAAACTGGTTAAGCTTCAATGTTAAAACTAGAGCATGGCCATTCTAAAAAACTGTTCTATTTATCAAAATAATAATCATGATTGAAAAAAACAATTTTTTAAAACTGTGCAACCCAAAATGACTTGAAAATTCTTAATATAATATAATATAATATAATATAATATAATATAATATAATATAATATAATATAATATAATATATTATAATATAATATAATATATGGTAGCACTTTACAAGAACATTCCATTAGTTAATGTTAATGTATGAACTAACATTAATAAATACTGTAATAAATGTATTGTTCATTGTTTGTTCATCTTTGTTAATTTTAGTTAATGAAATGACAGTTAATGTTAATTCACAGTGCATTAACTAATGTTAACAAGCACAATGTTTGATTTTGAAATTAACATTAAATAAGATTAATAAATACTGTAGAAGCATTCATTCTAAGTTCATGTTTACTAAAGTCGCTAACTAATGTTAACTAATGAACTAATGAAGTAATATAACGTAATATGATGTTTAAATTTAATTTATTTCAATTCATGTCAATACAGTCAATTCAGCTGTGCCCTTTTTTGTAAAACACCTGCACTTTTGAAAATGTGAAAGGAAAAAAAAAACTATAATCTCCACTGTCCTGCTCCTGAGACGTCACGTAAGGTTGAAAAAAAAATCAGAAAGGGAGACGGAGGGAGGCTGGTTAGCAGAGCGACAGCCTCATTTTAAACCTCCATCTATTCATTCCCTGCATTTCAATTATTTTAGATGTGTAATCCTTTCACTCTCAATAGCAAATGTAATCGTCCCCATGGCCACCGCACCAGACCGGTCAATATAAACCTAGACGACTCATTACTTCACAGGCTGCTGTCTACAGATGCTGGAGACTTCATGAGCACAATAGCAACACAAGCCCCTGCCGCTATTGAGTTTCCACTTCCCAGATTTCCCTTTATTGCCCCTAAACCTGCCTCTCAAGGGCGCTTTAGTCCAACACATACACACACACGCACACACACACACACACACTTTGCCAATGCATTCCCCTGTGTCTGCCCCAAAACGGGAGGATCCCTTTGTATTTTGAGGAATTTTCCCAAAAACTCCAATATTAAAAAATCTAAAAATATACAACATTTGAAGGATGTTAAATAAATGTTAGCATGCTCATTTCATACCTTGAAGTTTTAGAGTTAGAAAAGGTACAAAATAAAAAAATAAAGGTTAAACAGCATAGGAACTAAATACACACAGTAGTAGTGTAGAAATAGAATAAATCTGTAGAATAATAAATCATATGTTGCATTGTGACATTAATTTAATGTCAATTAGGCAAACTTTTCTACATTCCAATTACTGCATTGCTTAAGGGCATTGTACTGCTACATAATTTTGTTTGTAATTCCCATTATTTTGGAGATTTTAATTTATTTTTATTTAAATAAATTATTAAAGGTTTCATTTAAATTAAAAATTAGCAGTACAAATACTACCATTATCTATAAATATTTAACCATTTAAAAAAGGTTTATTTGGTTGTAAAATGTGCTTAACTCTCACAAAATAAAGTCAGATTCTATATACAGTAATTTCTTTCCAATTAATTTTACATTCTGTGGTGAAATACGACCCAAACACATTCTTGACAGGTTCCTTAAGTGTTCAACCCTAAAGTCTTGATGACAGGACAAGACAAACTAGTGATCTTCTAATTGCGTCCAAACAAAAGGAGAGTTTAACCCCTCACTGAGCTGCCCAGGACAGCCTTTGTCTCACACTAAATATGTGTGTTTGCCTTTTGTGTCTGAAATACTCCCCTCTCTTCATACAGCAGTCAAAAGCCCTTGATGAAGAGCAGCTCTCAATACAGTCCCACCCCGTCCCTTTAGGACATCAGAAAGCCAAGAATGAAAGATTGCTGGACATTTAACAAGTAAACAAAGACAAAACAAGGACTTTGAGTAGCCGTTAAAAGCAAAGAGATGGGTTTCAACTCTAGAGCCGTCACCGTGCACCTGCCACTCAGAAATTATGTCCCACAAACGTTAACTAAACACGTTTCTTTTGTTTTGTAATATGCACACACTTCAAAAGGTCACTAAAAATATCATATAAACAGTTCAACCACACCTGCACAAACAGTTTTTTGTAGAATATGTGTAAACATACAACACAGATTTTTTTTTTAAAGTCTGCTTTAAAAAAAGAAAAAACCTCCATGAAACATAATAACACAAAATAATTTTATTGTTAAAGCTTTCCTTATATAAATAGCATACTATTTATATTCCTCAGTTTTGCAATCATCATAAATCCTCCTGGAATAGGTATAAACTCTTAAAATGCGGTCTGTATTTTTATAGAAGATTGAGTTAAATTAAATTTGACTAGAATAGGGAACTTTCAGGCCGTCTGCTGGGGATTTCAGAGCTTTTTTTGGTCCTTATTCAGAGCGATCTGGCCCATTCAATGGTTCTGAATGAGAAACGGATCAGTGCAAACACACACAGTCTCCAGTTCAGACATGACATCATCTCTTTTATGGCTCTCCAGGACACGAATTTTGTGTGTGTGTGTGTGTGTGTGTGAGAGAGAGAGAGAGAGAGAAAAAAAGAGGGAGAGAGAGAGAGAGAGAGAGAGAGAGAGAGAGAGAGAGAAAGCTTCTTAGTGCCTTTTTTGTATAACAAAACCTGCATGTGTGTGTGTGTGTGTGTGTGTGTGTGTGTGTGTGTGTGTGTGTGTGTGTGTGTGTGTGTGTGTGTCTGAGTGTGTGTTTCCCTCTATAAATCACATTAAACCAGGGATTGGAAACCCTTAGACTGACAACTAGTCAAACTAATAATTTGTGGAGTGTCTGAATAGGACTAAACTAATGTACCAAAGACTGAGGGAATGCATTTTTTTCCTTTAAACAAAATATCGGTGATACTTGAAATCTTAAATTAAAATATAATAAAAAGATAGTTAGTTCTTAAAAACTCTGAGTGGAGAGTTGGAGAAGCTGGCATTAGAGTAGGATCCAAACGGCATTTTATTAATATGAACAAAAAACAAATAAAAGGCAAAAAGAAAGTTAATCTAGAGAAAGTCAAAATTCTCAAAAATAAGTTGCACAATCCAGAAACCATCCAGGAATGATCTTTACAGCATTAGCTTCTGCAGAAACCCAATACCTAGAAAAACATGTTTCAGGCCCAGATCCTGATCACCAGCACCGTCTGACCACACAGCACCTGGAAACTCACAGCTCATAAAGCTCTGTGGCAAACTGCGGTTTTCACTCTCCTCCCAGCAAATGACAGTGTGACAAATTTACAGCCTGCGAGGCAGTTAAACACATTCAGCACTCGGCGTTCTGCCTGTCAGCCGAGAGCAAGTACGCATCCACCTTTTAGCCCGTTAGAACCGCAGCGGTGCGACGAGAACACACGCACACACACAAAATAATAATGTTCCTTTCCTTCCTGTCAAAATCACTAAGTTAAGAGCAGTGCTGCTCATTAGGGAATGAGCCGATGTTCCCTCTTAGCTGCAGCACTTCCAGCGTAGACCAGAACAAACGCAGACTCAAAATGTGAGGACAAAAGCTAGAGATTACCTAAAACAAGAGGCAAACAAATAAACAGCATTTTTACAGCCTAATTAAAGATATTAAAAATCTTGTGGAAACACGGGTTAATTCCAGAGACAAGAACAGCATCAGTTCAAGCTCATAGCGGTACAAAATGGAATCGCTAAAGTAATGACTGTTTCCAAACATACGGAAGCCAACAAAGGTCATGCACTATTATATTTCTTTTTTGATTTTCAAATCATAGGCTATTATCTCAACTTTGAAGTTGACAGGAGAAAACAGTAAAGCCAATATAAAGTATAACCAATATATAAAGCTTTTATTTGCAAAAACTGATTTTTTAATTCTTTTTTACTTAATCAAAATAACCCAACTGCAGTTTGATTTTGATTAATTTGAATGCACAATGAAAAAAACATGATTTTTTTTTGCAAATTAACTATTCATATCTATATCAAATTCCATTATCCTCCTGCCACAGAAATAAAAGACCCAAACTGAGAGGAAAACAGACATTTCCTAGGATGTAAAAAGCTATTTTTGTCTTTAACATCAATTTCTTACTTATTTGCATGGAGTTTTAATATATATATATATATATATATATATATATATATATATATAAAAATACACATTTTGCCTAAAATATTGTTAAAAATAATGTGGTTACTATAGATGAAGATGTAGTAACTAGAAATTGCATGCTAAAAAAACCCCACCAATGTAGGAAAAATTGAAGAAAAAAATGATTTTATAGGGTCAATTTTTTTAAATTGAAATTTATACAACATCTGAAAGCTAAATAAATAAGCTTTCCATCGATGTATGTTTCTTAGGATAGGACAATATTTGGCTGAGATGCAACTATTTAAAAAAATTGAAATCTAATAATCAAAAAATCCAAATATTATGAAAAATTGCCTTTAAAGTTGTCCAAATTAAGTTCTTAGCAATGCATATTACTAATCAAAAACTTTTATAAATTTATGGTAGGAAATTTATAAACTATCTTAATGGAACATGATCTTCATATCCTAATGAGTTTTGGCATTAAAGAAAAATTTGTCATTTTGACCCATACAAAATGTATTTTTGGCTATTGCTACAAATATATCCATGCTACTTAGGGTTTTGTGGTCCAGGGTCACATATATAATATATAATTCATATGTAATTTAGACATTTTCCTAGGTTTGTAGGTGTTTCAAAAATGTTTCTTCTCAGGTGACTGATGGGTTCACCCAATAGAAATAGGTTTTCCTCAACATGAACCTCCAATTAGATGACACACTGGTCTAAACCGAGGACTGGCGAGAAGATCAAAAACGAGATCTTTGTGTTTTTTAAAAGCTTGGCCATCAACTTGATGTGCCCTGAAGAAACTTTAATATAGAACAGCAAAGTGCCAAAAATAAACCATCTGCCACAAAGACTTCAGAAGCCCTCATTAAGAAGGTGTGCAGATCTTCTACTTCAGAGGATAGTGACCTACATACCTAAAATAGAGAACTAGATTCAGCGGTGGCCCCTCGCTCACTCGCTTTCTCTCTCTCCTTCTCTGTGCTCTGTTGACAACTAAACTGCAATATCCCACCTTACACAAAAAGAAAATGGCCTGGAAACCGAAAGCTAAGCTAAAACTACTCTACTTTTTTGCCTTTCTGTCCTCCGGCATTTTTCTTTTTGTGCATTCCGTCTTTTCCATGCCTCTGGCCGTGCTTTGAAACAGCACTCCAGAAGAGAAAGCCGCGCGATAATGCCTGTCCAAACATCTCATTCCTGTGACACAGGGTCGTCTGAGGGGGCAACGCAAAAAGGTGAAGCAAGGAAAAAGACATTTTACAAGACTCAGGCTCTGGAAGAATAGGTGAAGTGCCACAGCATCAGATAGACAGGTTGTCTAGAAAACCAAATCATGTAAATAAAAGAAAAACAAAATATGCTTTTTGACAGAATAAAAATATTTATACTAAAATGCCTCGTTACTACAAATATATATTGTGTATTACAACAAAAGCAGTTCAGATCTATTGTCAAAGTTCTTGAATTAATTAACAAGCTTGATACTAAACTTTGAGTATTTCTTTTTTTTTTTTGAATTCGAATTGTCCATTTCAGCTACATATCGCATATTAATTCAGCTTCTCAATGAAATCATAGCTTATAAAGGTAAACAAAAGATGATTTAGATACAATATACATTGAGATAAAGTTAATGCTACACCCTTAAAAAAAACTTCCTGAATACATGAATGAATAAGTTCTCCTTAAATGCTGTGAAAGCAGCACTGATTCAAAACCCGGCAGCCATGAGTGTGTAACACTCTGAGTCTCTGTACAGTCCCTCCAACAGTTTACGCAAAGTTTCTCACTCTCTGCCAAGTTCAAAGCATGCTGTCACGTCCCATAACTTCAAAAAGCAATGCCAGAGGATTTACAAACATTTATAAACGCTCTTTATCTGATCGTCGTCCGTATTTGGTATGTACATACACACACAGCATCGATGCCTCTGGCCGTGACCCTTTAGCCCAGCTGCAATTCAAAAGCACAAAGCTCTCTTTTCACGAAACCTGCAGCTCGAGGCGAGTGATAAACTGCCCGAGTTGTTTCTCACAGGAAACTGAGCTCTTGACGGTTTAGAGAGGCAGAGAGAAGCCAAACAAAACAGCACAAAAAGAACAGCGAGGATTGTGCGATCCTTTGTGTCCATGTAACTTTAGCAAAAAAAAAAAAAAAAAAGAAAAAGAAAAGGCAGAGTACTCACGGAGAACACGAGCGCCTGGCCTTGTGAAGGAAAGAATCCGACTTGTTCTGGTCCATTCCGCATTTCGCCACCACCATAAAAATCTCCCTCCTAGACCGGAGCAGCGGAGGCTGGCGAAGCAACCCTAGGGCCCCCGGGGAAACAGCCCCGGCACTGGCTGCCTCTCGCTGCCTGTCAGGCTGGGAAACCGGCTTCTGTGTGGGGAGCAGCTGTTCCCCTCCACCTCCGCCTCCTCCTCCCAACCGCAGCACTTCTGTACAACCACACAAAAGCGGACTGAACGCGGCTGCCTCCTCCCAGCGATCGCACAAGCGCAGACAAGCGGGGCTGAAAGGCTGAGGCTGGTGGTCAGAGAGGCAGGTATTTAGTTCGCACCGTTTTCTAGTTTGTGGAGTCGCTGCTTTTTCAAGAGTGGGAGGGGACAAGCTGAAAGCTTCTGGGCGAGGAAACGGCACATAATCCCTAACGGCAGAAACTTCCTACTCTCTGGCAATAAGCAGGACATCCCCCGTCCGACGGAGCAGGAATGCGAGGCCCACTTTCAAAGAGGCCCAGTTACAAACAGGGCACAAAGTCACTTGAGCATGACCTGGGGGTCAGACATGGCAAGTGCGTGTAAGAGAGCCTGTGTGTGTGTTTAAGCAGGCATGACTGCTAAACAGACATGTGTCTAGAGAAAGTATGGTACTGCTGAAACAAAAGAAGACAACCGTTTGAGGTTTTTAACTATTCATTATTATATTAATATCCACCTTAATGTGAGTCTGTGTTTATATGATTTTGATTTATGCTTCTTTCATAACTGAAAACAATTTCTTTTTGTGAAAGATTAATCTTTTCTCGGGAAAAAAACCCTGCTCCGCCTCTGAAACAACTTTTCTTTTCAGCTGACATCATCAAGCCCTCTTATTCTTGAACTCCGCCCTTTTAACCACCTGTCAGAATAGCAAACTATTTTATTAATAGACTGTCAAAAGGTCAGGCATTTTATTATTAATTAAAATTAAAAGCGCAAATACTATTTTTATTTGCGAAGACAAAATCTTGACGCCATTTCCCAAACTATACATGCAATTTAGATTTTTGTTTTTGGCAGAATTTTTTATGCAACTGACTTACAGTCAAAGCAAAAATTATTCAGACACCAGATATAATTTTGGATTTATTTTTTACTAGTGGGAGCAGGACACTATAGTACAATTATGTAAGTGAGGATAGCAAAATAAAGTAAACTGTGACATATTGTACTCAAAAATTCTTCATAGTGTGGACTACCAGTAAAATTGATAAAAATTTGGGACCAAATTTTTTTAGGGTGTGTTCACACTTGTCATGTTTGGTTCGATTAAAACAAACTCTGGTGTGATTGCTCTGTTAGTGCGGTTCATTTGAGTAAGTGTGAACGCTGCCATCCAAACACTGGTGTGCACCAAACAATCATTTTAACGGTCTCGGTTTGCCATCCAAAAACTCTTATGCGATTTGAATGAAATTTGAACACAACAAGGATCAAATACTTTTAAACTAACTCAAAACAGGAAATAATGACAAGATGCGACACTATGCGACAGGAGTTCATGAAGCGGTGTATCCAAAAAATAATGAGCAGAGGGCAAACGTGGAGCAACGAGGAAGTAAAGTGTCTTTTATGAGCTCTTTGTAAGTTTGCAAGTGGTGAAAATAAAATCAGATACAAGCAACGAGTGTGCTTAGTCCAGCAGACGGTATTAGGTGTATCTGACTTAAAGCGATGCTAAGCAGACCAATCAGTGAATGGGTACTTTGATGTCATACACCCACAATGCCGCTTTAAGTTGAAAGTAACCTTTTCCTTTTGTTTGGAGTGTTCGGTGAGTTCCACCACAAAATATATGTCAGTCAACCCGACCAATCAGGTTGTGAACATATCACTATGCCTTTAGGTTCGGTATCTTTAAGTTCACTGTCAAAAATGACAGTTTTTAACGCTAAGCGGATCATGACCAAATGTATCATTTTTCTTTTTGGTCCCGATCAAATTAACTAAACAACCAAACTACTAGTGTGAACATACCCTCAGACACTTTGACCTGACCATGTTTTGCTTGAGTGCTTTTTCTTTAAATTAAGCATTGCTTGGTAATTGTTTGACCTAAATTGGTATTGTCTAATTGTGTACTTAAATTTTACAGCTGACAGGTATTCAACCTAATATGCTACATACCTTTCTATCAAAGTTATCTGATATCATAAAGATGAATTTTTATTCTGACGCAGTTTAACTCTGAGTTCTTGTCATATTTTATTAATATTTTTCAAACTATAAACTGTGATAATGTAAGAAATGCTGCTCAGTGTCTGAATACATTTTGGTTTGACTGTATATTGCATTTAATGTACACATTTCAAAAGTTCATGTTTCCCTGCACTCTTAAAAATAAAGGTGCTTTAAAAGGGTTCTTCACAGCGATGCCATAGAAGAACCATTTTTGGTTCCGCAAAGGACCATTCAGTCAAAGGTTCTTTAAAGAACCATCTCTTTCTTACCTTTTTATAATCTGAAGAACCTTCTTTCGCCACAAAGAACCTTTTGTGAAACAGAAAGGTTCTTCAGATGTAAAAGGTTATTCATGGAACCATTTAGACAAAAAAGGTTCTTCTATGGCATCGTGAAGCACCTTTATTTTTAAGAGTGTGGGTACTGTCGGCGCCGATAGCCTTGTGGGCAGCGCGCCAACATACAGCGCCGTTGTGCCCCGGGCATCCCGTGTTCGAATCCCGACTGGAGGACCTTTCCCGACCCCGACCCACTTCGCTTCCTCTCAATTCTATGTTTTTTTAATATGCTGCAAAATGCAAAATCACTTTACATTAATACTAGCAATGCTTCGATTGATATTAATCCACTCGAAATGCAATTCATTAAGTTAAATTAAGGAATAGTGTAATGTTAAAGGAATGTTTAATAACTGACAAAAAGATAGTTTAATAAAGAAACGCATGCCATTTAAACAGCAATCATTTTATTTCACTTTTTCTGAGTCTTAGTGTGCAAATCTCGAATCAAATCATTAATGTTTGCCAAGTCAGTGAATACATTTTAAAAACTATTTGTGCAAAGTGGATTGTCTGTTGGTGAACTGTCAACAAAATTCTAGCCATGGCAATATTAGTATGTAGCATATCAATTTCTTTCACAAGACTGATTTCTGACAAATAGTTGTCATTAGATTAGGAGAACTGACAGGGATCATTTATACTTTTACATTTAGCTGTTTAATCTGCTGTTAGTTTTAAGTCCGTATTCACAGACTATAGCCTGCCCTGCTATAATGAATGTGCGTCAAAGCGGTAAAAAACCCCCCCACTAGCATTAACGTTAACTGTTGTCGTTACTTTGATGGACTTTGATGGATTCACTAGCAAACTTTAAGTGACTTACACTTTTCTTTGAAAAAAAGCTCCTTTTGTCCAGCTTCTTTTTTTGCTGCCGCCATCCTCACATGTATGTCACCCAAAACACCTTCTTGGCACGGGATAAAAAAATCCACTGCATTGCATTTGGCGCTGCTTGTATCTGAACGCAGCCATAACCTCTCACATGATAGCAGGGAAAGGCACAGCCAATCAAAATGTTCATATGTGTTTTGGGGGCGGGAGGACTCAAGGAGAGAACGTGATTCATCCCTTTCTGCGTGTCTAGATTAATGTTGACAGCGCGATTTTTTTTTTTTTTTTTAAATCGATTAAATTATTGGTGGGGACATTTCAATGGTTGGAGGATATTGGTGGGGACACATCCCCTCCGTCCACCCTAAATCTACGCCCCTGCACTGTGCCATACAACTATTTGAAAAGTTTATAGAGGAATTATGCTTACTGTTTCAATAATTATAAAAAAAGGCTGTATTTAGTATAAACTGTGTTGTATTCAGTATGCTAGCATTCTATTCTAAACATAGTCCAAGAGATTTTCCAAAAACAATTTTCCAATACATTTATCTAATTTTAAAGGAAAGGAAAGGAAAGGAAAGGAAAGGAAAGGAAAGGAAAGGAAAGGAAAGGAAGTGAAGTGAGGCCAAGTATGGTGACCCATAGGAATTTGTGCTCTGCATTTAACCCATCCAAGTGCACACACACAGTAGTGAACACACACCCGGAGCAGTGGGCAGCCATTGCTGTGGCGCCCGGGGAGCAGTTGGGGGATCGGTGCCTTGCTCAAGGGACTCACCTCAGTCGTGGTATTGAGGGTGGAGAGAGTGCTGTACATTCACTCCCCCCACCCACAAACCCTGCCGGACCTGAGACTTGAACCTTTGGGTTACAAGTCCGACTCTCTAACCATTAGGCCACGGCTGCCCAAATTGATAAAAGTTCTGCCCAAAACTTTTTCCCATTTCACTTGGAAAAACAACATATTACGGAAGTAAGATGGGCTGCCATTTCACGTTAACTATGTCAATAACAGAGCTAGTAAAAATGTGACATTGGAGGAAATGTGTTTAGTGTGTTTTGTCACCTTCTCCAGAAGCTGTTAATCTCCAGATGTCAGCTGGCCGGCTGGGTCACTTGAGGAGAGGCGAGTGGAGAATGTGGAGAATTCAAATCATGTTTAACGAGGCTGTGGGTCTTTTGACTCGCGTCACCGTTTCAAGTGTCTGCAGCCAAAAAAAAAAAAAGTTGTTAACGACAGAATAATACGTATATAACACACAATTGAAACTGCCGTTTGAACTCCTGTAGTAACTTCAAAGAGTGATGTATTTTAAAGGAACCGTATGTAGGATTGTGGCCAAAACTGGTACTGCAATCACTTTCAAAATACTGTAGAACGGTGTATCCCCTCCCCCTCCCCCTGACTCGAGGTTGCCAGCTAAGCTGCAGGATCCAGCAGGAACGTAGGCTGCTACAAGGAGCTTCCAATGGCAAGTGACGAGTCCTACACAGTAATTTTTTTTCTTCTGTTAATTATGTTTATGCTTCACGAGAGATATTTTGCGAAGTAATTATGTATCGCAAAAATGTACTAATGGCGATTAGCGAAATACTTCGTAAAGATGTACTGTAATATCACATTTCAGTCGGAACATAGATTGTTTTCATACCCTGCTAGTGGTGCGATATAAAGCTTTTTATGAACACATTTAGCACGGGTGACCGTGGAAAATCCACTGTGTACGGAAGCAAAGTTAGCCAAACATAGATGAATCTTACCTGTTCAGGAGAAAATCAGCAACGATGGCGTCTGTCTTCAAATTCTTCTCCGTTTTCAGCCGTCTGCATCTTTCAAAGGCATCTCCTATACAAATCCTCGTGTTATTTTGGACTTTGTCACAACGTATTTCGGATTCATAATGAGGCTTTTAGGTTTCGTAACGTTATACATGTTTTATCCGACACGTTCGTAACTGCAGCTGAGCTGGCAACCCGGAGGACGAAACTCTACTGACTTTGTGATTAGTAGATAGCTGGAGGGTGGAGCCTCAGACCAAAACACAAAATGACAACAATAACATCAGTCGTGGGCTACAACTCTCACTTTTAAATGACAATATCCTGGCCGGACCACTGTTGTCAGTGATATAAGTATTTGAAATGAACATGATTTCTTAATGTCTAGTGACATGTCAGGGTCATTTTATGATTAACTGAAATAAATTTCTTACATACAGTTCCTTTAACACTAAACATCCTAATGTAAATATTTTAATTGCCTTTAAAACTCTACCTATACATGGCCATCTTAGAGACAATTACATTTTCTTATGGAGGCAAAAAACGTCTGAATCAAAACAGTTCAAGCAAGTTGAAATGTGAACAATTAACTGAGAGGACCTTAAGAATAAAGCATCTACAAACTGTTTTATCTGACATTAAAAATCTAAAGAAAACAAACAAATCAAATTTGCATATACAAGCAAAAGTGAGATATATTTAAGAACTCAGATAAACATCTTGTATACATTCCAGTTTCATTTGTCTAGACTACAAGACTACGGTACATGCATTCATTCAAAAATACATTGTATGGGTCAAAATGATTGATTTTTCTTTTATGCCAAAAATCCTTAGGATATTAAGTAACGATCATATTCCATGAAGATATTTTGTACATTTCCTACTGTACATATATCAAAACTTAATTTCTGATTAGTAATATGCACTGCTAAGAACTTCATTTGGACAACTTTAAAGGGCAATTTTTGATTTTTTGGCACCCTCAGATTAGAGATTTTCAAATATCTTAACAAAAAATTGTCCTATCCTAACAAACCGTGCATCAATGGAAAGCTTATTCATTCAGCTTTCATACAATGTATAAATATCAGTTTAAAAAAATTGACCCTTATGACTGGATTTGTGGTCCAGGGTCAGAAATCACAAAAAACTGCATGTTCATTCAACTTAACCAACAAGAACATCCTAAATTAACTTGAATGTCTAGCATGGAACATCTTACAACTTCCTTCCAATTCATTTGTTTTTAAAACTGGAAATTGTGACAAAAAAAAATGTATCTCTTTATCCTTCGTCAAACACCTTTATAACACTTTCTACACTAAAATATCATTCAGTCAAACCAGAAGTTTTGTCAAGATACCTTGACAGATTTACTCAGATCTTTTTAGCTGATAGCTTAAGCAATATTCAAGTCAACATTTATTTAGAAACAGGCCATTTGGTAGTGGTCAACCAATGTATGTTTTTCAATGGCCAATGCTCCACATCTAGATACAACACTTGTTTTACACAATATTTACTCTAGGTTTCAATAAATATATAGGGTTGGGGGAAAAAAAGAAAGATGCATACAATTCACACAGAAGATGAAAGATTTGAAACTGACTCGAGGGGAAACTACCACTTCTGTTAAGCTGCCAAACAGGCATGGATATCAATGATGCCAATACTTTCAAAATGGACAAATATATCTCAGAGTGTCTCTAAATTCTCCAGTGTCATTTGGTGAAGAATCGATTGCCATCTATGCATTTGAAAAAGAGAGAGATAGAGAGAGAGAAAGAGAGATGGACGGCATGTCAGGGGTAAGTGAAACTCTGGAACCCGTCCAGAGTTGAAATGACCTAAGAGCTATTCATCCATCTCATGGCATATTTCCTGTAATCAGAGAATTATGGTGATTGAAAGTGATTGGTCAGGGTCAGCACTAATGCACAATAAAACCAAATGCAGAGCTGGGAAACATGGAGACCGATCAAAAGGCCCCAACCGTGCAATCCCGTAACCAGGACAAAGATAGTGAAGAGAGATGGCCTTCCTTCAGCAATGCCGCTCCGACTCCAGAGGAAGAATCACTCATTTGGAGAACCAATCGGCCTTAGAAAAGCTTTACGATGAGCCTAATTCATTATCGGATGATGTCACAAGACTGCTCACCTGCGATTGGTCGCAGAGAAGGCCCATTTGTCGAAACGAGGCCACTGGGGGGACGCGATTGGCTGTCGGCTCCTGGTAACAGTGCGGCCCGTGTGGAGACAGAGCCCAGCTTGTCTCTTATTTGTCGACTGATGGGAATCTTGTTCAGCCAGCTGCGTTTCCATGGAAGAGGCACCTTGAGAGGGTCCCGAAACCACCCAGAGCCCCCCTAACTCTCTCAACCTGACTGCCCCCGTCCCGACCCGTCTCGCTATAACCGCGCACCCCGCTGAGCTGCAGTGTTTGCGGTAAAATCACGGTCTCTGACACCCAGACGCCAGCCGCTCGGAGAGAGCATCATTAAACACGAAGGAACGGCTGGCTGGCAATTTCACGTCATTTTTCTCTCTCTCACTCTTTCGTGCTTTTATTATAATTTTTTTTCCTGGAGGTGGCGTGATTCTATTCCCGAGCTTTAGCACACTAAAGACGCGGCCGTTGATTGATATTCAGTTCAGGACAGGGAAAAAAAAATCTCTCGAACAAAAAATATCTCCATTGAATAGCTTTGAACAGAATGTCCTCTCTTGCCGGGTTCTCAGAGAACAGCCTCTGGCTGCCTCAAGGGACCGGGGATATTTTAGCAGCAGGTTACGCTCTGAATCCACTCTTGGTCCTGAATTTCATCAGACAAGATCATCCCGGACAGTCTGAAATGAAATAATAATGTAAAACGGCATATACAGTAAATCAAACACAGTGTGCCGTGACAAACGGCCAATCACACGGGACTCAGCGCAGCAGAAAAGACAATAGAGCGGCCATGTTTGTTCAGTTCTCATTTTAACTGCTGATTCAGATTGACATTATTCAGCAAATCTTAGGAACTCAACCTAAACAGAATTTTTAATGACAAACCACCAGATTTAAATAAACAAAGCAAAATAAGTCAAATAGGGGTTGTGTTGCTACTATGGCACTTCTGCAGAAAACAGCATGCTGAGAAAGATGGATGAGTAAATTCAATTAAGATTAAAGAGGAAAACCAAGATCAGTGCTTGAATTGTTATTAAAGTGCTGCAGGAATGAGTACTAAAACCCAGAATAGAGTAGACATATGTGGACTTCAGGTTCCATTGTCTATTATTTTTTTATTATTGTCTAGTATTTAGAATGGCTTTGTGATTAAATCCCTAAAATAAGGTCTTTGGTTAACACAAGCTTCATATATTTTCACGCTTTATTTTATGACATAAACCAGTATTACAGCCCTAACAAGTGGATAAATGGGACTAGAGGCTGTCACAAAAATTAAACATCACGCCAAACAGGAAAACTATTCTACTTACTAATATACTTTTAAAGTTTGTTGTGTTCATACTTAAGTTATTATGTAAGTATTCTTACTCAAACTTTCCAACTTTGTTCACCCAAAAATGAAAATTCTGTCATTAATTACTCTCTCTCACGTCGTTCCAAACAAAAACCTTCATTCACCTTCAAAATACAAATTAAGATATTTTTGATGAAGTTGAAAAGCTTTCTGAACCTGTATAGACAGCAACACAAACTGACACATTCAAGGCCCAGAAAGGTAGTAAGGACACGTTAAAATAGTCCATGTGACACCAGTGGTTCAATTTGTCATTATGAAATTACGAGAATAGTTTTTATGTGCAAAGAAAAAAATTATGACTCAACAATTTCTTCTTTTCCATGTCAGTCTTTGATGCACATTCACAAGAGGTGCATGCATGTGTATTGCTTTTAGTACCTTTCAGGACCATAAAATGTTTCAGTTGAGTTGCTGTCTATGCAGGGTCAGAAAGCTCTCATTTTTCATCAAAAATATCTTAATTTGTGTTCTGAAGATGAACAAAGGTCTTACAAGTTTGGAACGACATAAGGGTGAGTAATTAATGACAGAATTTTTGGATGATCTATCTCTTTAAAAGATTTGTCAGAAAGTTAGCAGTTGTGACGAAGTTGTACAAAGTTTTTTTTAGTTGTGCAAACTTGGTGTAGTTGTTTATAGCCTATTTGCACTTAGGCTACAAAATCTCATATAATATTGTGATATGAAGTCCACAATACAATATATTATATAATATATAATATTGTGATATTAAAAAAAAGAGACAAAAGAAGAATTGAGAAAAAAAAATTGTAAATTTAAAGTCAAATTATTCTATCTAATGCACTTTGAGAATTCAAAATGAAAAATCATGTTCTTAACTAAAAAGAAATTAAGTCAGAAAAACATCAGTGAATTGACTTGCACCTGAACTTTAAAGGGGACTCAACCTTCTTTTTATATGTGATATACTGTCTCAGTCTAAATTACATTCACATTGGTGTTTTATGAAGCCAAACTAATTAGAATATAATAATAATTAATAATAACAACAACTGCACTGTAAAATAAATGAAAATAATATTCCAAAGGTATATTATTTTTGCTTTACACTACAGTAGGGAAATTACAATACTTTCTTAATTTCTAGACTTGAGATGTTTTGAATTTAGACTGCATTAAACCACTAGCTGTCAGCAATTCATACTGCACTTTTAAGATTTTAATTTGATGGAAATGAGAGTAGAGCTTCAATTTGGAAGGAAAACTCCAGCTTCAGTGAAAACAGCCTTACAAAAATGAATCTCACTACAAATCTAGTAAAATGCTGTAACCATCTGCTGCAAATATAAAGCATAACTGGTGGCCGTTGCATTCCCAAATGTGCACTAAACTCACAGTACATGCAATAAACACATGCATTCACTGTGAACTGAGCCGTTCTGAGTTGCGGAAAACACTGGATCACAAGCTGATCGCCTGAATGAAGCGCATGCTTCACTTTGAAGCGCAGTGAAAACAGACTTGAAGGGATTAAGCCAAATTTTGTTTCGGTTTTAGCTTGTTTGAGAGATACTGCGCCTAAGCATAATAGCCGAAAACACAACTTTAAAGACCTTTTACGTTAGTTAAATATATTTTAAATACTACACTTTTTGCCCAGAAGACCTATCGTTTCATACTGTCATGTATCATACTGACCATAATAATATTGACAGTTTTGCTATCCCGATATTACAATATTGATAATATCGTTACATCCTTATTATCAACTGAAAACTGTAATATTATGTAAAATAAGAATTGTTGCCTTGATTGATAAATTCAAACTACTTAAACTAAACAATAAATGAAAGCTGCATAGAAATATTACCAAAAAAAGTTACAATGACGGTGTGTAAACAACAGCAGAGTTATCATTTTTGCGCTAACATTTAACCCAAGTTATTCAAGCTTATCATAATTTCTATTCAAATACACAAGAACATGCGTGTCATTCAGTAAAATGATGACAAATGGCCTGACATTATTAAAAGGAGCAGTGATTTAAACAGGCCCCTGCATTTTGCGATGTATTTGCTAATGTCTCTGTGGACCTACAGCAGATGCAGAGGGCAGCTGAGCCTTCGATTTTTGACTCGCACGGCCAACCGCGACCCCCGGGCCCGACGTGTCAGGTGTCAAAGGGTGTCTAGACAGTCAGACAATGAAATATCTCCATGGAAACGGGCAGGCTGTTATCAGCCGAGTGTGACAGTCAACAGTTGGGACAAGTCATGTTTAACAGATACACCGCCTGACCTTTTGAAGACAAACGAATAAAAAAAAAAGCCCCCGAAGGCATCAGAAAGCAATGATTCATTGAAATGAGGAAGAAAGACGAGGGGACAAAAACTCAATTACAAGGTAAGCAACAGTTCCGGTTGTCTGGACGTGGTTAGATAATGAGACATAAGCAGATAAATCCCTTCACAGATTAAGATGGTCCCAGTAAAGCAGCTCTGCAGGAAATTCATATTGAGGTATAATCCAGGGCTGAATGAACATATTCAGGATCAGGTGGGAACAAATGTAATAATTGAAGAATTAAGTATTGAACCCATATTGGTCAACCACTATTATGAATACTGGGGGAATTCGGATGCTCTAGATTAATATTTTCCTAAAAAGGAAATGAGCAAAACTACAAAACTTCTAGGGGAAGAAAACATCAATTTATACATTGTGTACATTTGCCATCCAGAAAAAAAAAAGAAATAATGATATGAATAAACATTATTACAATATATAATGCTTACAAAATGCGTTTGGGGTTGGCCAAACTGAACCAGGATTTCCAGGGCAAGAATCTTGACAACATTCGTGTTTCGTGTTCTTATTATTTCCTGTCAGGTAGGTAAAATATTAGACTAATATCTTAATTAATACTACTTGTACATATCTTTACCACCTATTCACTTTAGTTTGTCAAAATATGATGCCCTTTTCTGCTTATTATGTCCTCCTCTATATGATTCAGCAGCTTCCACACATTTTTTTCTGTGGTTTGGACAGCATAAATTAGCAGAACATCATATTCAGTGGTACTTTAACCGCGCAATCCATGCAGTTATTTACATCCGAGTATCGCCAATATGGTCGCGCATCCGGGTAAATGACCAAAACGTGACATAAGTGCAAACCCTCTATAAGGGGGGAAAACATCAATTTATAAATGGTTATGGTTGCCATCCAAAAATAAAAAATATTGATATTAATAAACATTATTACATGCTCCACACATATTAATGTACATTTTTACAGTCATGTCTCATTAAACTTTAAATTAAATTACTGTTAAATTTCACAAATGTGAAGTATCCTCAAAACTTTTCTTCTCTTTTTAATATAAATGTGTCAAATAAAACAAATTTATCCAGTTCAGTTACCAGCAGGAAAAGAAAAACTATAAAACATTTTAATACTTTTATAAATAGGCCTAACTACAAATCGACATTTGGCCTCAAACTAACCAGCTTCTTCTGAGTGTCATGTTTATCTTGTCTTGATTTTTCTAGTGTCATCAGCATCCAAACTTGAGCTGATATAACATTAATTGTTATATATCCAATTGCAGAATCTGAAAATCAAAAAAATTAGAGGGATCATACAAAATGCATGTTTTTTTTTTATTATTATTATTATTTAGTACTGACCTAAATAAGAAATTTCAAATAAAAGATGTCTACAAATAGCCCACAAGAGAAAATAATAGTTGATTTTTTTTTTAAAATCCATCTCTTCAAACTGAGGACAATTCCAGAAGGTTAAAAAGCTCACTGATGCTTCAGAAGGAAAAACAATGCATACACTTTTTAAATTGAAGATCAGGGTAAATTTGACTTATTTTGTCTTCTGGGAAACATGTCTTCTGTGGCTTCTGAAGGGCAGTACTAAATGAAAAAATATGATATTTAGGCAAAATAAGAAAAATTTACACATCCTCGTTCCATTCAAAAGTTTACACCCCTGGCTCTTAATGCAAAGTGTTTGCGTCTGGAGCATTAGTGAATGTTTGAACCTTCTGTAATAGTTGCATATGAGTCCCTCAGTTGTCCTCAGTGTGAAAAGATGGATCTCAAAATCATACAGTCTTTGTTGGAAAGGGTTCAAATACACAAAAATGCTGAAAAACCAAAGAATCTGTGGGAGCTGAAGGACATTTCTGAAGAACAGTGGGCAGTTTAACTGTTCAGGACAAACAAGGAACTCATTGAGAACTATCACTAAACAAACAAAGAAACAAACAAACAAACAAACAAAAAAAAACAGCTGTGGGTCTCTTATAAATTTAACTATTGTTTTCTCTTGTGGACTATATGTAAACGTCTTTTATGTGAAATATCTTATTCAGGTCAGTACTAAGTAAAAAATAACAGGCATTTTGTATGATCCCTTTTATTCTGGTAAAATAATTAACATTTTGCAGATTCTGGCAAGGTATATGTAAACTTTAGACTTCAACTGTATATTCACTTTTGACTGAGTTCGGTATTTCAGTTATCATTTGGGATGTTTGGTTTGAGTTAAAGTAAACAAAGCACACATTGTTATTACCTTCTTAAAAAATCTTCATGTACATGTCAGGGCAGGACTGTCCATCATTTGGTCTGAATATTATCCAGGAAAGACAAAATACCGTTTTTGTTGCAAACAAAGTAACAAGCGCCGTTAAAACAATTCAGCTGCGTCACATCACTAACCGTGAACGCTGGTCACAGTTTCGCGCCAAACTGACGTCACGGGTGAGCTTCTCATGAGTTCCAAATCATTTTAAGCGATTCTCACATCTCTTTATCACGAAAGTATGAGCACTGAATATTACTTAAACGAAATCAGGATTTATGTATTTTTTTTTATTGTAGTCGATTATAGTTCGTCCCTGAATAAAATAAAAAGCATTGTCATGTCAAATAATAATACAAAAAAATTCAACTTTATCTTAATACACATTCGGTCTTACCTTCACGTTCATGTACATGTACAGTAATGAGGTTTTCAAGACTGGATCTTGGTAATAGATTACTGTATGCAGTTAATCCACATATTCGATGAAACGCCATTTTCTGCCCTCAGACATTCCATTCATTTCTTTCTGTTTAGTAAACAAGTCTTTGGTTAATCTCGTGATAAAGTGACTGCTCTGCATCTCGCCATCAGTGACCTTATTTCTCTCTATAAAGTGGGTCATTGGGTGCACAGCTCTGGCAGAAATCTAATACAATAAAACTGTTCCTAGAAAGCCTATTCCTGCTTTCAGGTTTTAAAGATTGCTTCTTAGAATTGTTCAGATGTATCGTAATATAATGTCCAGAAGAGCTAAGAAAAGATAAACTACATTAAACATGAATTTACAGCAGTGCAATAACAAAGTGGGTGTGGCAAAACGTGAAGGCGTGGTCACGGCAATAAACCCCTCCCCCAAGTCACTCAGTTGTACATCAGTGCATTAAATCAGAGAGAATCATGCATTTACAGTGGGTTTTGGTTTGTTTATTTGTGTCAGCTTTGTTTAATAGCCTTTAAAGTCATATGCGCTGAACAAGCTGCTCTGATCAAAAAAAGAAGAAAAACAAAATCACACTTTTTGACACAAACATAAGGGTGTAAGTATGTACAATGGTAATGCTGAGTGCATCCATTCAGGAATTTTCCACCAGTGTGAATGCTAAACTTTCACTTCTAGTTGATGCTTGGCATCAAATCCCTCTTGAAGCTATTTTGAAACAATGCACTCTGCACATTATTCTATGAATGCACAGCGATGGACTGTGAAAGATTCAGTATAGTACTGTGTTCGCATCAGTTTTCTTTGGGAAAGCAGTAGTGTTTGTGCCTTTTTACTTAATACCTGGCTTTTTCTGTATCTACGAAACCTCTTATGGTAAACCAAACTCAGGAAGAGTCTAAAAAGGATTCAGATGCAGTCAAATCTCTCCGAGTCCATGGGGAAAACATACTCTGTTTTCTTTGAGATACCCAAAGTAGCACAGCACAGTTTCATTCAATGCGAAGTTCAATAAAGATTAGGAACATTTAAAAAAATATGTATCTGGCCTAAAAGAGCCATAAATAAAACTTTATTCTCTCAATGTATTAACAAGCCACAGTATGTCCCATGGCTGCCAACCACAGCACTTAAAACTTGTGTTAAAGTCCCAGTCACCAGGTCCGCAGACCTGTCCAAGAGCCTCCAGCTTTTTGACTCACCGTCCTTAGAAAAAAAAAATCAAAACAAAACAAAATGCAGTAACACTGTAACAAACTGAGGGCGGCGCGGCAGGTTGATCCGCTTTGAATGTGAAAAGGGACGATGAGGGGAAAATAAAACTAAAGTAAAACAAAACACTGAAATGAATCCTCAACCTCGTTTCACAAAGCTAAAGCTGCATGCGCCAATGTCTAAAGCACCACCATGATACCACTCTTCGTTTGGAAGAAATAGTTCACTTGAAAATCAAAATTCACCATCATTTTGTTTACATCCCAGCACATCTTGAACATTCTGCTAGACATCTCCTTTCATATGGGTTTGGAACAACATGAGGTAAATAAATGATGACTAAACTTTGATTTTTAAGTGAACCATCCTTCTAATGCTGATTCTTCGTCTCCACTCAGTTTCACACCATTCTTACTGTTGTATTAGCTTTAAAATATAACAGAATCCTCAAAATAATATTAATAATACCGATAAGGATAAAGGTAAAATCTCTAGCAGCAAAAGAGAAAGGAAAGGTCGGTAGGTTTGGGAAAGCCCTGCTTTAAGGAAGGCGTGTGTTAGTGGAGGGGAGATGAAGTCTGCGCAGCTCATCTGCCGTCTGCGGGGGTTCGACTCAGGGTGAGTGACGTCATGACTCGGCCGTAACGCTCGCACAGCTCCAGCGTAGAGTAAGAAGGTAGTTTGGGAGGGTCGTGAAAGCTTTTGATCTCGGTTGAGCAGTCAAGGAGCTTGGGCAGGAAGTCGGTCAGTTTCTCTTGGAGATTAGCTGGAGAAGAAAAGGAGACAGGTTTGAGAAGGTGTGTGGGACACAAACAGTTAATGACGTATCAGTATGGTGGACTTACCAGGGGGAAAATCTTCTACCAATTTAAATTAATTCACAAATCTAAATGTTAGCTAATAACAGAATGTTGTTGGAACAAAAAAGGTAGAAATCAATTCAAATTCAATTCAAGTGCAGTGCAGCACCCGGCAAGTTCAGAAAGTGTGTAGAGATGCAGCAAATTAGAAAATATACTGAATGACAAAGAATACAGTTCCAAACAAAGCTACAAGAGAACCATTGCATGTCTCTGAGCGACAGTTACAGTATTTAACTCCTGAATAAAACTGGGATTATGAACGATTTGTTTGATTCAATGACCTCGACGGTGGCTGTTGTTTAGTAATTAATTTAGTAAAAGTAATTACTTCATGACTGTAAAAAAAAAAAGTGAGTTCTATATTGTATGGATGTACTACATTCATTATGTTGTCAATGTCATGTGACATACTGGAGTTGCTGCTTCACTGCCATTCACAAAATCCTCTCCTGTGGCCTCATGGGATAGTAAAGTGTCTATTGAATGGCACGAAGGGAATCTCGGTGGAAGTAGTATGTCATCCGGATAGGTGTTACCTAATGCTTGAAATCTGACATACTACTCTATTTTGTCTATATAGTATATAATAAGGAAGTATGTGATTTCAGGCACAGACAGTGACTTCCTTTGTTTCCTAATGAATCTGCTGTTTTGAATGAATTGTTTGAATGAATGATTCAATGACTTGCTCATTAAAGGCGTAGTTCACCCAAAAATAATAATTCTGTGATTAATTACTTGCGTCATTCCAAACCCGTAAGATCTTCATTCATTTTTGGAATACAAATTAAGTTATTTTTGAAATCCAAGAGCTTTTGTGACCCTGCATAGACAGCAATTGAACCACAAACGCATGCGTCGTGTTACTTTCGTGAAAGTACATCAAAGACTGAAACAGAAAAGAAGAAATTGTTAAATTAAGTCGTTATTTTTGTTGTCTTTGTGCACAAAAAGTATTCTCGCAGATTCATATGATTAAGGTTGGACTACTGATGTCACATGGACTATTTTAATGATGTCCTTACTACCTTTCTGGGCTTTGAACATGTCAGTTGCATTGCTGTCTATGCAGGGTCAGACAGCTCTTGGACTGCATCAAAAATATCTTAATTTGGGTTCCAAAGATGAACAAAGGTCTTACAGGTTTGGAACAACATGAGGGTGAGTAATTAATGACAGAATTTTCATTTTTGGGTGAACTATAACTTTAAGACAGGGAAATGCTGCCACGTACTGCAAGTTAATTTCATAATTAAAGTATTTCATTTTAAAATCATTCTATTTTATTAAAAAATATAATTTATGCAATTGCAAGTGCAGTGTAAATGCATTCATGACACCTTTTAGGTGTATTAAAAATTGTTGTATAAAAAATAAAATGCAGCTTCTGCCAAATATGGTTTATTTCCAAACATGTTTAATTTGATTGGTACTGACATTATCAATATTGTGATATCGCGACGGCAAAACTGTCTCTATATTATCATAGTCACATGACAATATGAAACGATAGGTTTAGTGTAGTTTTTAAAATATATATTTAAACTTCTTATTCTAACATAAAAGTTCTTTAAAGATGTGTTTTGGGCCATTATGCTTTGACACAATCTCTGTCAAACGAACTAAAACCGAAAGCGTAATATGGATTAATCCCTTCATCAAGTCTGTTTTCGCTGTACGTTTCACAGCAAAACGTAAAACTTCATTCAGGCGATCAGCTCATGATCTGGTTTTTCCACGTCTCAGACGTCTTCCACGTCTCTCAACTTTGGGAATGCAACGGCCACCAGTTACGCTTTATTTTCTTGGTATTTTATTGCAGCATTTCACTAGACTAGTTTTTGTAAGCCTGCTTTCACTGAAGCTGGAATTTTCCCTCAAAATAAAAGCTGGGTTGGAGCTCTCAAAATAAAAGCTCTACTGCAGTTTCTGTCAAAATAAAAGCTTAAAAGTGCAGTATGAATTGCTGACAGCTACAGGTTTCAATGTAGCTTAGTAACTGTTTAAACGTTACTGCAGTCCAAATTCAAAATATTTCTTCCAAGTGTAGAAATTATGAAAGAAAAATTGTAATTTCCCTACTGTAATGCAAAAATAATATACCTATGAAATATTTATTTTCATTTATTTTGCAGTGCAATTGTTTTACAATATATGGCTATTACTGTTATTGTTGTTGTTATCATATTCTAATTTGTTTGGCTTCCTAAAACACCAGTGTAAATGTAATTTAGACCGAGACAGTATATCACAAATAAAAAGAGGGTTGAGTCCCCTTTAAAGTCAATTCACTGACTTTTTTTCTGACTTAAGTTTTCTTAGTTAAGAACATGGGTTAGAGCTCTCTAAGTGCATTAGATAGAATAATTTAACTTTAAAATGTACACTCCATTTGTCTTTTTTTTTTTTTAAATCGCAAGAAATATCATATCGTGAGATTTTGATATCGTTACATCCCTAGTAACGGACCTATAGTCTCTTATTTCAATTTTAGCTACTGATTAAATATAAAAATTTGACAACTGAGACTTTGAACACTATCATCCAGAAAACTTACAGAACTGTTATTTTTGTACTACGTTTTATAATACCAAACTGAAGTTTGATTTTTAAATAAAGAATCGATTTGATCATGACCCAGAGAATATACCTGAAATTCCCACTCCCAAGACTTACGCTCCATTTCCTGTCCCAGGTATGAGCACCATCGGTTCCTCATGTCTTCAACAGCCACCATGTCTTTCTCCTCCATCTCATCCACCAGCAGCAGTGGAATACAGGCCACCACCAGCTCGTTCATGATGCTCAGACCCGTGTTCACTTCTGCCTCCTCACCTGTCTCAAAGAGGGCAGCCGCGTGTTCGTTTAACTTCTGTGAGAGACACAAAAAGAGCCCACAAAAATCAATAAACAGAATCACAGTAAACACTCGACCCTTCGACGAAGCATCCTCCACATCCGAGAATGTTTTTATTGATGCAAAAAGCAGATGTTCTTTGCTATCCAATTAAACACTCTCAAACTTCAAAATGCGGCAGGTAAACTCTCCAACCCCTTTCGCCACTCAACTGGAATGAGCTACTGGCTAGAATATGCCAAAGAAAAAACATCGCAGTACATTAGCTATGTCAATGTTAGCAGTATTTTCAATTAAAGCGAGCAGAGGGTAAACAGCACAGTTTGAGATGAAGTCAAGTCCTCGCGAAAGGTGAAACAAGGACAACGACGTGCTTCCCGCTAATGTGTTTACGCACTGAGCGCAGTATGCTTCCTATTCCAGGACTGATGATTATATTACGAGCACAATGGCCGTGCGGGGGTCACCGGGTACATAGATGGGGAGAACAGCGAAGTCAAAGCAAATGTTTATTACAACTGATTTACAACAGCAACAAATAGAAGCTTCAACGTTCAGCTTTTAAATCTAAAGTGAATCCAAATGCCATAAAAGTATGAGAAATGCTCCTTCCCCAAAGCGAAACTTTGACAGGAAATGAAAACGGCATTTTGGACTTGAAAGATAAAATGTTTATTCATAATTGTATTTGCGAAACCACATATATTCAAACTATTGCTCTTAATGCACTCTGCAGTGAAATGCTAACCAGATTTATTCCAGTCAGTGGTGTCAGAAACAATGTTTACAGGAAAGTGTGTGCATTGGCACGAATAACACTGATCTGAGAGCTGCTAGGAGCACAGTTTGAGCTAGTCGTAGGTCCGGGTTAATAGGAGGTGGTTGATTCACTTACTAGGAGGCACTCTCTGCGGTAATAGGCGATCAGTTCCTCGTCGTGGCCTCTGTACGGCCCTTTTGCCAGGAGCTCTTTGTTGTACTGATAGGCGTAGATCAGGTACAGCAATGCTTCCACGTAACTGCAAGAAAACAAGTGACAAGAGCATATTATGGCTTTTTAATTTAAATAAACATAGATAAGACACATTTGCAATCCTGATGAATTATAAGGAAATTAGTAAAAGATTACATAATAGATGTTTCTGGAAACAATAGCTGTGGCGACCTAGAGTTGATAAAGCAGAATATGCTGCCATCTAGTGGTGACATTATAAAAAAGGAGTCTAGTAAGAGCTGTTCCCTTCTTCATTTGATCAGTTTTGATTGTTTTTAGAGACAATATCCATCTTGAATGAAAAGAGTCTAGAAAAGTCTAGAAACACAAGACAAAAGCTTCACCTTTTCTTTAGGAATAATTCCAGGCCGATTAACAGGAAAACTGTCGTGTCACGGAATTTCCTGTAATCCTGATGCCATATCTGTGCCAAAAGAAGAAGGCATAAGATTACAATTGAAGTACTCAGAACATGCAAACTGCTTGTCCCTGTTGTAAGGCATTTTGGGAAATCTAAGTCCTCTCTTTTGTTTTTGTTTTATTTGGTGATGAAAGAAATACAATTTCCTGCTGACATTGATTATATCAAGAAAAATTAAAGAAACAGGAGACCTTTTAGACGGATTATCTAAAAGTGCATTTTTAGCATATTTATTTAGTATATTTGATATATTTGAATATTTATTAATAATAAATAATGTTGTGAAAAAAATAAGTACATTTATGAATTTATAAAAAGGACCTGGTTCAAAAGTTTACATCCTCTTGATTCTTAATACTGTTTAATACTTCGTTTTTGTTTAGTGATAGTTGTTGTTTTTGTGTGTGTGTATCTGAACCCTTTCCAACAATGACTGTATGATTTTGAGATCCATCTTTTTACACTGAGGACAACTGAGGGACTATGCAACTATTACAGAAGGTTCAAATGCTCAGTGATACTTAAGAAAAAAACAATGCATTAATTTGAAGATCAGGGTAAATTTAATTTATTTTGTCTTCTGGGAAGCATGTAACGATCTTCTGTAGTCTCTGAAGGGCAGTACTAAATGAAAATTACAATATTTAGGCAAAATAAGAAAAATGTACACATCCCCATTCTGTTCAAAAGTTTTCATCCCCGGCTTTTAATGCATTGTGTTTCCTTTTGAAGCATCAGTGAGCGCTTTAACCTTCTGTAATAGTTGCATATGAGTCCCCTCAGTTGTCTTCAGTGTGAAAAGATGGATCAAAAAAATCATACCGTAAAAATCATTGTTGGAAAGGGTTCAAATACACAAAAATGACAAGAATTTGTAAGACCTTGAAGGATTTTCCAGAAGAACAGCAGGCAGTTTAACTGTTCAGGACTAAAAAAAAAAACAGCTGTGGATCATTCAGGTAACAACAAAGTATTAAGAATTAACGTTGAACTGGGTCATTTTTATAAATTCAACTATTATTTTCTCTTGTGGACTATATGCAAACATCTTTTATGTAAAATATCTTATTCAGTTCAGTACTAAATAAACAATAACATGCATTTTTGTATGATCCCTCTTATTTTGGCAAAATAATTAACATTTAGCAGATTCTAAAAGAAGGATGTAAACTCTTGACCTCAACTGTATATTATATATATATATATATATTTATATTTTTAATGTTATATATATATATATATATATATATATATATATATATATATATATATATATATATATATATATATGAAGATGAATTCACTTCGCTGAAATGTAAAGAAATTCAACATAGTTGAAAGAAACTTAGTTTCTTTCCAAATACATAATTCAAATGCCGATTTTGCATCCCGTTTCCTTGCTTGTCATTCACAATTCAATTCCAAACAGTGGCCAAACCTGAATAGGAAACGCTTCGCTCACCTCGTATTCCTCCATGTTCACCTCGTCAGGCTTAATGAGCTCCAGTTTAGCACGTGCCACCTTCATGATGCTCTTACACCTGCAGGGAAGAAGAGGGCCGCCACATTAGAGCTCAGGCGTGACTCATGAGATGCTCTCAGGAACGAGCTGCGTCCTCTGGCCATGAATCATACTTTATTACCCAAAACAAAATGGAAAGAGAGCGTCGCATCTGGGGCCGCGCTCACATCAATCTAATTACCTCGCTCAAAATAGAGGAGAAAGAAATCAATTTGTTTATGAATATGGATCACGTTCCTCACCGGAGCGTGCAGTCTGCTCTGGAGACACGCAAGACTGTGTAGCGAGACAAAAGCCTTTCGGGCGTGCAGACAGGAAGCTGTTTGGTAACACAATGATCAGAAACAGCAGCGACTGCTGTGACGAGCTGATAATCACTGTCTGTGTCAGTCTGGGAGGCTCGAGACGGAACTGGTCTTTGGATGAGGGTTCACTTCTTCTAAACTCAATCAGTTATCAGTGAGGCGGTCCTGTCAAGCTATGGCATTGTGTGTGGCTAATGCTTGTCTTTCATATTTGTCAATTTGATGCTCAACTAACTTTATGATACAATCGCCGTTCAAAAGTGAATTTAAATGGCATTTCAGAGCCAGACTTGGTAGAAAACTTGTTAAAAAAGTTGTACTTGGACACTTCAGGTTAAAAAAAAGGATTTTTTTGCACAAAAAAATAAAATAAAAAAAATCATATATTTCCACAGCTTTTGAACAAAGAACTTCCATGAATTCAGAAGTAGTTTTAATGCATTTTCAAACACATTTTATAAGGACTGAAGAGCAATTTTTTAGCTGACAAAATATTATAACCTGAATAAAAAAAAAAAAAACCATCACAGTAAGTCATGATTTACTGAACTACTTTTTTTACAGGCTAATAAATTCCCTAATGTTTCCAGGCCTTCTATGATGGGAACCTTGTAAAATAAATGCAACTGGGCATACTATTATATAATCACATTCATAAGTGTGCTTTAAAAAAAAAATACAAAAATATTAATAAAATAAAATGAAAAATAAAATATTTAGAACTTGCTTGAATTTTACAGAGATGCTTTGCAGTTTGTAGGAATGAAAAATAAAATAAAATAAAATAAAATAAAACAAAACTAGTTTTGTGCTGTGTATATAGAATCATTATGATCTGAACTAGAATCAAGTAAAAGCTTTTTGGAAAAATAAAAATAAAAAATCAAACTAAATTAAATAATAATAATAAAAAAAAAAAAAAACAGACTCAAAAGCAGTAATTTTATTTAGCACTTGCTTGAATTTTAGAGTTGCTTTGCAGTTTGTAGGAATAAAATAAAATAAAATTTAATTTATTTTAATAAAATATAACATTTAAAAAGACTAAAAACAGCATTTTTTGCCACTTGCTTGAATTTTAGAGAGACTGCTGTTGCCGTTTGTTGGAATAAAATAAAAATAAATAAAATCTGATGAAGAATCAGGTAAAAACTTGATAAAAATAATAATAAAAAAATTAATTAAATTATATATTAAAAGAATAAAATAAAAATAATCAGACTGAAAAGCAGTATTTTTTTCTAACAGTAGCTTGAATTTTAGAGAGATGCTTTGCAGTTTGTAGTAATAAATAAAATAAAAATTGAATTAAATTAAATTAATAGAATAAAAAACAGACTGAAAAGCAGTAATTTTTTGCCACTAGAATCAATAAAAAAATTGATGAAAAATATATTTAAAAAAAAAAATTTAATTAAATAATAATAGAATTAAAAGCAGTATTTTGTGTCACTTGTTCAAATATTAGAGAGATGCTTTAAAGTCTGTAGGATTAAAATAAAATAATTCAATTAAACTTTAAAAGACTCAAAAGCAGTAATTTTGTCACTTGCTTGTATTGTTTGTTGAAATGAAATAAAAATAAATGAAAACTGTAGTTTTGTGTTGTGTGTATAGAATCCTTATGATTTAATGTAGAAATAGGTAACAGCTTGATAAAAATAAAAAAATATAATTAAATAAAATAATAAAATAAAATCAGACTAAAAAGCAGTAATCTTTTAGCAGTTCATGCAGTTTAAAAAAATAAATAAAATTAAATTAAGTAATAATAAAAAAATATTAAAACAAAAACTCAAACTCAAAATGAAATTAAATATTAATAGAATAAAAAAAACAGACTCAAAAGCAGTATTTTTTGCCACTTGCTTTGCAGTTTGGAAGAATAAAAAAAATAAAATTTAATAAAAAAAATAAATATTAATAGAATAAAAAAAAAATAGACTCAAAATAAAATAAAATAATCATATGACTCGTACCTTTCATCAAAGCCAAGGTTTCTGTCGGCGAACTGCATGAGCAGAGTTCTCTCCACAATCTTTTTGGGTGCCTGGTTGTGAATGAAGTAAACAATGACGTGCTGCAGTCGGTAGTCCCTCTCGGGGGGTGTGTCCTCCTGAGCGAACCTCAGTAAACGAGTGTACTCTACTTTCATGGCCTGTTACAGACAGAAAGAAGCCGAGAGATAGTGGGAAAGAAATAAAAAGAATTAGAGATATGCAGAGACGGATGAGTTTATTCAGTAGGACCAACCGAATTCTTCCATCTACACAAGAAGATACAAAAAAGTAATGACTGATTTGGTGTATGTGGTTGTAATGTATATGACTCAAACATCTTCAGCTGCAGAAATAACAGCCCGTGTGCAGAGTGAAAATACACAGCTGGACAACAAGTGAAGACACAAAACAGGCCTACAGTGTTTCTGATTACATGGGAAAATTCACATGAATATGCGGCACAATTAGCCAAAAGGCTATTTTTTTCATCTATAGGTGCTTGACGGTGTTAAAAAGTCTAATAGACAAAAGACAATTATCACTTACCACTTGCTGTCTTAAATTATTAAACGTGTCTTTTTTTAATCAGTACTCAACTTTTTTTCCATATTGTGTGAAGTACACAATACTGCATAGCCTAAGATACCAAAACCAATGCTAGTTTAAAACAAAAAACCTTTATAACACACAGCAGCAACTACATTTAACTGACAGCAGATGGGGACAGAAGGACTGCATAGTACATGAACACCTAAAAAGAACAGGGGTACCTAAAGATGATAATTTTAAAGAGTTTCAATACCTGATCCGAAAGGCGCAGTGGGAATATTTTCTAAATATAAACAACTTAACATAAATACATTTAATTTAATTTTAATTTTTGATGAATTATAAAATCCCAACACATACAAATTTTACAAATTACTTTGTTTACTCTTTTTAAACAGAAATTTCATCTACAAAGAAATATTGATTTAATATAATTTGTGTATATTTAAATAATATTTATTTATTATATTATTTAATTCTAACTTTTAATTAATATTATAATTACTAATGATTTACAGATGAATTGTCAAATCCAAAACACAAATTATTTTACAAAATAGTTTTTTCCCTGAGCTGAATTCCTATTACACACACATATATACATACATACATACATATATACAAAACATAAATACATTTCATTTAATTATAATTATTGAAATATTAAATTCCAACACATACAATTTGTTACAAAAAATACTTTAAACAGAAATTAATGTTTCATCTACAAAAATATTATTTAAATTTAATGTAATTTATAATATTTATACATTTATATATTTACATATGTATTCATATATTATTTGTAATATAATTTAATTCTATTTTTAATTAATATTATAATTAATGATTTACAAATGAACCAAATCCAAAACACAAATTAATATTTGTTAATATCTCCTTAAACAGAACTGAATGGCACACATACACGTATAAACATCCATCCATCCATACATACATACATACATAAATAAATAATTAAATATAAATGCATTTAATTTAATTATAATTATTGAGGAATGATAAAATCCAACACATGCATTCTTTTTGACTAATTACTGTTTATTTTCTTTAAACAAAAGTGAATGTTTCATCTATAAAAATATTAATTAAATATAATTAATAATAATAATATTTACTTATATAATATTTATTTATAATATAACTTTAATTAACACTATAATTATTGATGATTTACAAATGAACTGTCACACCCAAAACAAATAATTTTCCAAACTACTTTTTTTTTTTTAAACAGAACTGAATGCCTATCACCTACAGTAAATAAACTTATAAATAAATAAACACGAATTACTGACATTGAAATTTATATTGACAGCACTACTTTCATTTCATCACTATTGATACAAAAAAAACTGGAGGCTGATATTGATCCAATCTTAGGTGTCAACAAAACCTACACACACTTCTCTATTTACAGTGGATAATGAATATATAATAAATAAAGAACCTCATCTGCATAATAAAACAGGATGCAGAGGGCCTCCATAGCCTGCAGTGTAAAAAGTGAGCTCACAGAGATAATGAGATGCTCAGGGGGGAGGAGGAGGTGTGGTCAAAGAGCTAATGAGATGCACAGAGGGTTTGGCATGCAGCAGGTCATGTACCTTGAAGAACGCTGCTTCAGGCCCACACTTGTCATAAACACTCCTGGATTTGCCAATGGCCATTATGACACCCTGCATGTTTGGGGTCATCATCGCCTGCCCAAGGAGGGAAGGATATTACTACACCGGCCACACCTCCAAAACTCTCATTGGCCACTCCGCATGCCAATCACACCACAGCTCAGCCACCAGCGAACAAACTCAAGCCAACCCATTGAAGTAAACGAACTGGCTTAGAACAGAAAAGCTAATTTGACGTCATGCCCACAGCATAGAAAATGATTCAACATAACCAAAACAGGATCATCATGCAGGTTAATGCGTATTTTGTTTCTTTGAATAAATAACGAACACCACAGTGAGCTGTGAAGTCGGTAAAGTAAAGCGAAAATAAACAACACGATGATTTGAAGCTTGCGCTACATGCTTCATGAAGAAAAACAAACTCAGGCAAAACAGGACGTTTCCTATTTTCTATCGTTTTACCCCGGGGGCAACGTTAGTAGTTTGGGAGTTCACTTGCATATAATGTTAATCTGAAATGGGTTTGGCATGTCAGAGCAGGTTGTGAAAAGGATGCTGGGAGTTTTAGGGCTGCACGCTCATGACCGATTGCCTTTCAGGACTCTACCTCATCATCATAACCTCCCTCCTTCGACTGAATGACGAAGGTTCCTACATTAGGAATGGCCACCTCCACCACCCGCTGAGGTGCGGGCGGAGAGGAGGCGGAGTCGTCCTGCTCAGGGTCAAGGGGAGGACAGGGGTCAGAGGTCACCTCGCTGTCGGGACGTGGCGACTGAGACTAAGAGAGACAGAAAGAGACAAAAAAAAAAAAAAAGAAGCTCGCCGAAAGAGAAAGTGGGCCAGAAGATCTGAGAGAGCGTGTCCTTGTGGGTAAACTAATCCAGTTCATCTTTTTTATTTATTATTATTACCAATAACTCAAAGAGGTCATAGACATAAACTGCCCTGGTTTGTTATAAATCAGATTCGGTATTTTAAAGCTTAAGTGTGTAAAGTTTTATCTGCCACTAGTGTCACCAATTTCAGTTGGGACATTGTTTCTGACCGGCTGAACAAACAATATCTCCGCTATAATCAAACTATTGCTTCTCACATTTTGACATCTGAAATGAGACAAGCTCAATGATGGATGACAAATGCAACCTCAGAGACAGCTTATGAATCACTTATAGTTGTCTTTTTTATATTAAACTGGGATAGGAAAAAGTATGTGGGGAGTAAAATGTCTGTGCACTTTTTTAATTGATATATTTTAAAAATACACTACCAGTCAAAAGTTTTTAGACACCAAGGTTTTTAATGTTTTTAAAGAAGTCACCAAGCCTGCATTTATTTAATCCAAAGTACAGCAAAAACTGAAAAAATGAAATATTTATTTATACCATTTAAAATTAATAAATAAAAATATAAATATAAAATATAAAAATATATTTTAAAAATGTAATTTACTCCTGTGATTTCACAACTGAATTTTTAGCATTATTACTCCAGTCACATGATCCTTCGGAAATCATTCTAATATTCTGATTTGCTGCTCAAAAAACATTTAATATTATTATTGTTGAAAACAGCAGAGTAGAATATTTTAGATTTCTTTGAGCATTTATCTGAAATAGAAATCATTTGTAACATTATAAATGTCTTTATCATTACTTTTGATAAATTTAAAGCAACCTTGCTAAGTAAAAGTATTAATTTCTATCATTTGTATGATTTCCAAGTTTTTGAATGGTATAGTGTATAATGTTACAAAAGTTTTTTTGGAATTTCAGATAAAAGCTGATCTTTGGATCTTTCTAGTCATCAAAGAACCCTGAAAAACTGTACTCAACTGTTTTAAATACTGCTAATAATAATAATAATAATACTAATATAAAAATGTTTCTTGAACCGCAAATCAGCATATTAGAATGATTTCTGAAGGATCATGTAACACTGAAAACTGGAATAATGATGCTAAAAAAAATTCAGCTTTGATCACAGGAATTACATTTTAAAATATATTCAAATAGAAAGCAGTTATTTTAAATAGTAAAAATATTGCTGTATTTTGGTGAGCAGAAGAGACTTCTTTAAAAAAATCATTAAAAATCTTACTGTCCAAAACTTTTGACTGGTAGTGTAAGTATTGTTTTTATTATAATTATATATTATAATTATTTTTGTAGTTACATATAAATATAACTGCAAATTAATTGCTGAAGACAACGCATACAAACAAATATTTTCTCTCCTTAAAACTGAATGTCTCACCTAAAGAAAATCGTTTTAAATAACATTTTACTTGTAATAACTGATGAATTACGAATGAAAACCCAACACATCCAAATTATTGTACAAAGTACTATTTTGTTTTCTTTCCTTAAACGGAACTCAATCTGTTTCACCAAAAAAACACTAATATATTTAATTAAAATTTTAATGAACATATTATAAATTGAGTTGGAAAACTCTACACATACAAATTGTTTTACAAATAGTTTTCTCTCTGTAAACATAACTAAATGTCACCTACAAAAAGTATATATTTTTAATGAACAGATTTTAATTATTGATGAATTACAAATGAATTTGCCGAACACAATACACATCATTTAAAAAATGACAGTTTTGTTTGCTCCTTAAAAAAATAATGTGCATCATCTACAAAAAAAATATATATATTACAAATATTGACATTAAAGGGAAAGTTCACCTAAAAATGAAGTTCCGTCATTAATTATTTACCCTCATGTCATTCCAAACTCGTAAGACCTTCATTCATCCTCAAAACACAAGAAGAAATCTATGAGCTTTCTGACCCTGCATAGACAGCAAAGTAACTACCACGTTGAAGGCCAGAAAAGTAGTAAGGACATTGTTAAAATGGTCCATGTGACATCAGTGGTTCAACCGTAATTTTATGAATCTATGAGAATACTTTTTTGTCTGCAAAGAAAACAAACGACTTGATTCAACAATTTCTTCTCTTCCATGTCAATCTTTGATGCACGTTTTGGAGAGTACCGCAATATATTAATGTGTGTTCTTACAGGTTTGGAACAACATGAGGGTGAGTGACAGTGTTGTTTTTGACAACCATCTTAGATTTAGTCTTAGTCTTAGTCTTTTGGACTAAAATGGTTATTAGTTTTAGTCAAATTTTAGTCACTTCTATATGTGATAGTTTTAGTCCAATTTTAGTCGACGAAAAGTCAAGAAGGTTTTAGTCTAGTTTTAGTCGACAAAAAGTCAAAAAGGTTTTAGTCTAGTTTTAGTCAAAAAAAGGGGAAAAAGTAGTCTTTTAAGAAATTAATGTAGGTCAGTAAGTATTTTGCTGTTGGGTAGTGTCACTTATAAGTTCTGAAAATAGCAGATCTATAGTTCAACACAATGTGAGCTTCCGGATCGACTATTTTTACCAATAATTACAATAATGAAGGAATGTTTTAAAACATAAAAGACAAACAAGGATGGAATGCTAAAACAGCTTGCCATAGTAGTATGGCAAAGAGTATTTAATGCTAAAACGGCTTGCCATAGCGGCAGATATTTTTCGGTTTTAATTGGCATGCACAATAAGCAGAAATGTCATGCATTTTAAACGTCTGACGGACCACCCACTAACATTTTCGTCTATTCTCGTCTCGTCAACGAAAACTCACACACGTCTCGTCATGTTTTAGTCATCAACGAGCCATTTTTATCTCGTCAACGTCTCGTTATCGTCATGGAAAAAAGTGGCGTCAACGAAATGATTTCGTCATCGTCATCGTTGACGAAAACAACACTGGTGAGTGATTAATGACAGAATTTTCATTTTTGGGTGAACCATCCCTTTAAACTATATACTGACAGCACTACTTCATATCAGTACTAAAATACTGGAGGCTGGTTTCAATCCAATTTTAAGTGTCAGCAAAAACCCACAGAACCTAATCAGCTATATCTACAGTGGATAATGTGTATTATAACGAATGAAGAATTCATTTGCATAATAAGAAGATAACTGCATAATTATTATTTTTTTTAAATGACACATTATTCTGATGAATGAAGCAAAGCGCAAATGCAACACAACATGGATAAAGAGCTTTTTTTGGATATTTGAGTGATCAGAACCAAATACCCAAAGTCCAGTGTGTTTATAAGACAGATGAAAAAGCATGAACAGTATGAGATGAAAACTAACACATATTTTACATCTTATAATAATTTAATCTTACTGGCGTTTCTTCTCATTTGTAGACATGAACGCTTGCCCTACATCCAACCGCACAACAGTAGAACTTTCTAAACACACCTTTTAAAGAGTCTCCAGAACCATCTGAAGGACTCAGACCTGGTTCATGATGTGTTTATGTATGTCTTACTGTGTTGAGCAGGGCCTCTGGACTCTTCTCATCATGCTCAGCCGCCGCTTTGCTGATGGCTCTCTCCGTGTCCTCCTGAAGGTGTTTGGAGTCTCCGGTGGGCGACTGCTGCTCCATGTACTCTGGGTCATGCTGAGGGGCTGCTGCGGGAGCAAAGAATGAGTTTCCATGAGTTAAAGATGACCTATTTTGCCTCTTTGTACAATATGTAATAAGTCTCAGGAGTCCCCAGAATGTGAAGTTTCAGCTCAAAATAACTCACAGATCATTTATTATATCATTTAGAAAATTCCCATTCCCAGTGCAAGCAGAAACACACTGTTTTCGTAAACCACGCCCATCACCCAATCCAACACTCTCCATTGACTTTGTATTGCGGGAAGCTGCCTCCTTGTCATTTCTGACTTATAACAATGTCTAAAGGCTGCTATGTGACAAGGTATACAGTAAACTAGCTTAAAAAAAACAAACAAAAAAAAAAACACAGAACTAAGTATTTATAAACTGTCGATCTAAAAAACAAGCGTTTAAGGACACAAAAGTAGAGCACAACATGTCATATTACTCTGAGAACTATGCCCGCTGGAGGGAAATTTAACGGCAACAGTAAACATTCATTATTTAACCATGTCAAAGGATTATTTTACCACCCTGAAAGGAGGAGATATATTGAAAAACTACATTTTATTGGTCTATGTAACTCCTTTTCCTTACCTTCCTTTTGTTGGAGAAATGATCCAATTGAATGGCCAAACGTGAAATAACCTGACATCTACAACTGTTTGTGCCCTTAAACACTCGTTTTTTTGGATTGACAGCTTAAAAAACATAGTTTTGTGTTTTTTTAGCTTGTTTACTGTACACCTTGTCACATAGCAGCTTTTAGACATTGTTCTGTTTTTTGTTATAAGTCAGAAATGACAAGGAGTCAGCTTCCCGCAATACAAAGTCAACGGAGAGCGTTGGAATGTTTTTTCACCGGTGGGTGTAGCCTAAATTGGCTCTGTCTCTATAGGGCTGTGCTTTCACAGCTTGTTTTTGATTATCATGTCTATCGCACTAAAATCAGTCATTTTAAACAATAATACTTTAAACTTTTGATATAGGGTTTTCTAAACGCACACATTCGAAGCACATGCACAGAAAGTGGCAGTCACAAGGCATGTGGGTACTAAACTAAGTTATCTTTCATGTCTCATTGTGCTTAAACTGTTAATTACACACAAGTTTATGTTAAAAACACACACAAGTTACAAAAACAGTCTGTGAAGGTATCGCATGTTTATATTAGATCCGTGTGGCAGCAGCGTAATATACTATAAAAAAAAAAATGAATAAATATGTACATATGGCCACAGATTCAGACATGTGAAAGGCTCACCTGTGTTGTCTGGAGGGCAGGGCTCAGTGCTCATGGGCTGGGCGGCCACACTAGCGGCGGCCAGAGCCAGTTTCTCCTGCTGGAGTTTGCGAGCTTGTAGAGCATCCCACTCCTCCATCTCCCTCTCAAACAGCTTGTTATCTGCCTCCACAAACTCCTTCAGATCAGGTGGGAGCTTGTCCAAGCCACTGAGCATCTGCCCTGTCTCTTTATCAAACTCCTCTGAGATACACAGAAGCACAGAGTCAGCATTTCACACACATGGAAATGAAGGAAAACACATTTCACGTGCTATTTTTTTAAAATAAAGCCATATATGATTATGACAGACAGTTTAAAATGGATCCCTACACCTTAAAGAAAACTTTTTTGAAAACACGCGTAGTGGGAGGTTGTCATCACATTTGTGACCCTGGACCACAAAACCAGTCTTAAGTAGAACGGGTATATTTATAGCAATAGCCAAAAATACATTGCATGGGTCAAAAAGATAGATTTTTCTTTTATGCCAAAAATCATTAGGATACTAAGTAAAAATCATGGTCCATTAGGATATTTTGCAAATTTCTTACCGTAAATATATCAAAACTTAATTCTTGATTAGTAATATGCATTGCTAAGAAATTCATTTGGACAACTTTAAAGGCGATTTTCTCAATATTTCGTTTTTTTTGCACCCTCAGATTACAGCTCTTCAAATATATTAACGAAAAATTGTCCTATCCTAACAAACCATACAGCAATGGAAAGCTTATTTATTCAAAAAGCGTTTTTTAGGAAATGTTGGATCCAAAATACAGATAAATAAACAAATTATAGAGGACTTTTTTTTAAATTGTCTAACAAAACAATTAAAACATGTTAAAATTTGTAACAATTAAATAAAACATTAATAAAACATTTTAAAGTTTAAATTAGACTTTTAAGGAAAATGATCATTTGTCAAATGCTTTCTTTATAGATTTGTCAATTTAGTTAAATTATGCCATTGGGTCGGCACCAATAGCCTCGTGGTTAGTGCGCCGACATATAGCACATCTGTGCTCATGGCGACCCGAGTTTGATTCCCGTCTCAAGGTCTTAAAATGCAAAATAAATAATTTAATAAATAGTTTTAAAAATTTGGCAATTTGAAGTAATTTATTTATTTGCCACTTACATTTTTTAATTAATAATTTTTTTTTTTCAAAAACGGTTATAAAATTATTTAATTACATTTTTATTTTTTTAATTAATTAATAATCTGAGTTTTGATTCCATTTTATTTTTAAATGTCTTTAAACGCTTTAGATTCCACTACTTAGCTCATTAGCCGTGTTGATAACTCTAATTAATAAGAGACTAATTAATGAGTAAATGTGCATATACAGATTAGGTTACCTGCAATAAGGAAGGGTTTTTTATCATCAATGTACATGAGGCAGTACGCGCTGGCATTGCGATATCCACCGAATGAGTCTCGCACCAGCTCCTCCCAGGATGACTTTGTCACTGAAATGTCATTGTATTTCATCCATCGCTGTTGATGTGGGTCGAAGATGTACGCCCAGTAGTGACCTGCGTTAGCCTGACCCTCGTGGACCAAAACAGCGTGCAGCCGGTATGGCACCTGAAACACATCATCATGAATAAGATGAAGATCTTTCTGAGATGGTTAGAAAACAATCCGAGATCTCAAAAACTCTCACCTGCATCATGGACTTGTCAGAATACATAAGCTCGATGGTTCTGTGGATTCTAGATATACTGGCCTGCAGATCTGACACACACCAGAGAGAAACATGTAAATGTACAAAACCCAAAGCAGTATACGCATACACATATGCTTTGCATGCATGTGTGTTTGTACCCCTGGTGTCGTTCTCCACCTCGCTCCTCCAGCGGTGCAGACAGCCCTCCAGCACCCGCAGCTCCTCCTCTGTGATGTGCCGTGGGGCGGGGTGCATAGGTAGATCTGGTGGCACACGAGACTGAGTAAACGGTTTATGGATCGAAACCCGTTGCTGCTGCTGTTGTTGCAGTTGCTGTTGTTGCTGCTGCTGCTGGGCCTGTGGACCAGAGCTGGAGCACTCAGGTGGAACAGATGCATCCGGCTGCTCCCCTGTGCTAAAGTCCATACAGAAAAACACTTTATTATCTAATAAATGTATTAGAGAAAAAAGGAGCTATTGCAAATAAATGTTAAGTCTTGGAACAGGTGAACTTGCCTTGCTGGAGGTGGCAGCTGTGCAGTCGTGCCACCAGGTGGAGCTGTTGTATCAATGTCCTCTACAGGTGATGTGCACACAGGCTTGCTGGAAGCAAACTCCATGGCGTACTGGAGAACATCGGCCAGGGGAAACCGCTTAGGCCCTGAGCCATAGCTCAGATACCTGTCACAGAGGGAAGTTTAGGAAGAACTAATCACAAATGAGCAAAAGGGTTTTTTTTACACATAGAAGTGGAAGTCAGAGTGTATCCTCTTTCTGATTCTTCAGGAAAGTTAAAGCCAAAACTCAGCATGTGACTTTCATCTTTCCATTAACAATCTAAAAGCTGCTTTCATGCTTTTAAGCTGAGATTTCCCTGCTATGTAAGTTAACAGCAAGTTATCTCTACATCAGGGCTGAGGATAATAGAGTTAACAAACCTCTCCAGTCTCTGCTGGAGAACAGTCAGGTGCTCCTTTAGTCTTCTGATCTCTTCTCGTTTTATCCGTGTGATGTCTCTGTTCCTGTCCATGTACCTGGAGTCAAATTGCACAACATGCAGGTTCAATGAAACCTGGTAGTATTTTGTGTTGCCTATACAGAATCCTTATTGTTTGATGAGGCATCAAGAAACAACTTGAACAAAACAAGAACAAAAATTCAGTCCAGGTACAAACAAAGACTGTTCAATTTGGATGCTGAAAATGGGTTCACCCCTAAATATTTTTTAGATTTCAATATATTATATTTTAATATATTTCACCCTTTATAATTTACTCACCCCATGTCATCCAAGATGTTCACGTCTCTCTTTCTTGAGTCAAAAAGAAGTTAAGGTTTTTAAAGAAAACATTCCAGGATTTTTCTCCATATAGTGGACTTCAATGGGGATCAGTGGGTTGAAGGTACAAATTGCAATTTCAATGCAGCTTTAAAGGGCTCTACACGATCCCAGCCGAGGAATAAGGGTCATACTTTTAATCACAAATACTTGTCTTGCATTAGCTTGACTTCATGCACTATGTAATCAGGTTGGAAAGGTCACGCAGGATGTAGGCGGAAATACCGACCCAGTTTTTACAAAGCGAACGTGCAAAGAAAGTCAAACGCCCTTTGACTACAAAAAAAGGTAAAATAACATTGCCGGACAATTTTGAAGTTGGAGGAGAAAATGAGAACTTTTTCACCCTACCCTAAATATTGGAACCAGTATACACAGACAAAGAACTAACCACGCATAACCTTTCCAACGTGATTACATAATGCGTAAAGTCACAGACGAGCATTTGTGGTTAAAAAGTATATACTTTATTTATTTTTTTTGAAAATGACAGATCGTTTTGCTAAATAAGACCCTTATTCCTCGACTGGGATCGTGTAGAGCCCTTTGAAGCTGCATTGAAACCACAATTTGGACCTTCAACCAATTGAACCCAATTGTAGTCCACTATTTGGAGAAAAATTGTGGAATGTTTTCCTCAAAAACCTTAATTTCGTTTTGACTGAAGAAAGAAAGAAAGACATGAACATTTTGGATGACATGAGGGTGAGTAAATTATCAGGAAATTTTAAATTCAGGAGTGAACTACTACCAAAGATTGCAAAACAGCCAAAACAAAAAGCAAAACGAAACAAATACAACAAAGAAAAATCATTTACAATTTGTTATGCAAGTAAATGCAAGAGAAAAAAAACACTATTACACTAACATTACAATGACATCAATGATATTGGTTCGATTAGGACTGCCAAATGATAAAAGAAACATTTAGACAAAAATATCTTTAAAAACACACAAAAACATTTACATACATATAAAAAATTAAAATTAATAGCACTAACCTGTCCATGTATAGCATGGCGGGAAACTCTAGCTTGTTGTGAATCTTCTCAGGTCGGCCTAAGGTTTGATTAAACTCAAACCTCGACAGTTCGAAGGTCAAAACTGGTGGAAGCTCTGTGAACCAGTGCTGGGGAAAAAAAAAAAAAACACTAAAATTAATACAAGGACACTAAAGTCAAATGTCTTCTTTGTCCATATACAGCATGTCAACAATGAAAGTGAGAAAATGGCTTTAGAGTCTTTAAATGAATTTGATTGATTTGATATACTCCATTTTCTCTGAATCTAGAATTTCTTGCCTTAGAAAATGTTTCTTAAACATTTTATTTTCCAGATATCTGTTGTTTAGTAGTATTTGAACTCCAGCATGCTCCATGAAAAACCCATCCATGTGACCCATCCCAGCTCCGCCTCCCATGCTGACAGCTGGAATGAACACTGGTGACCTGATCACATTCTGAGCCCTGAGAGAGACACACAGTGTGCTGGGCTTTCATTAACATCCCAGCCCATTGGTGCCCAGAATAATGTACACCAGAGAATCTCCTTCTTTACTTGCACTCAGCTGAAGTAATTAGCAGGAAGCAGCTGCAAAGGGAGCTGCCCAGGGCGGCACTGATGACTGAAAAGGCATTATGTAACATCTCGGTCAGAGGTCACATGCTTTTTTTTCCTTGTACCTCAATTGTGATAGGATGGCAGGAAGGAATATCTTAGAAAAGGGAACAGTTTTACAGTTTAAGTCAAAAGTTAACATACACCTTGCGGAATCTGCTAAATTTTAATTATTTTACCAAAACAAGTGGGCATGTTATTTATTTAGTACTGACCTGAATAAGATATTTAACATAAAATATGTTTACATATAGTCCAAAAGACAAAATAATAATTGAATTTATAAAAATGAATGAAAATTTTATATACACTTGATTCTTAATACTGTGTAAGAGTCAGGGGTGTAAACTTTTGAACAGAATGAAGATGTATACATTTTACTTATTTTGTCTAAATATCTTTTTTTTTCCATTTAGTACTGCCCTTCAGAAGCTAAGATACTTACATGTTTCCCAGAAGGCAAAATAAGTCAAATTTACCCTGATCTTTGCTCTAAATGTATCGATTTTCCTTCTGAAGCATCAATGAGTGTTTGAACCTTCTGTAATAGTTGTCCTCAGTATGAAAATATGGATCTAAAAATCATACAGTCATTGTTGGAAAGTCAAATACACAAATGCTAAAAAACAAAAACAAAGCATTTGTGGGACCTCAAGGATTTTTCTGAAAAACAGTGGGCAGTTTAACTATTCAGGACACATGAACAACTATCACTAAAAAAAAAAAAAAAAAAAAACACAACACAGTATTAAGAATCAAGTGTATGAAAATTTTCATTCATTTTTATAAATTCAACTATTATGCTCTCTTGTGGACTATATGTTAATGTCTTTTATCGAAATATCTTTTTCAGGTCAGTACTAAATAGAAAAATAACATGCATTTTGTATGATCTCTTATTTTGGTAAAACAATGAACTTTCTGCAGATTCTGCAAGTGTATGTAAACTTTTGACTTCAACTGTAGATGTTTGAGCATATTGTGGTGCACTGGGATAGAAAAAAAAGAGAAAAGAGAGACAACCTCTCTACAAACCTCTTGCCCTGATTTGGCGGAGTTCTCGGCAGAATGCAAAGACTCTATTTCTCCTTCAATCATGGCTGCCTCTAAACATTCGTGCAGATCTTTGAAGCCGTTCACCTGGAGGGGGTACTGCCCAAACATCTCAGTGTTCTCAAATTTCTTTCCTGTAAAAACACACACAAGCTCACATCATTGTCTTTAAATATGCTCCACAATGTGCTCTGCATAATAATAATCTTATAAGTGTAATCTCTCTATTTAGCTCCCATTATATAGAACCTTTCTGATCCTACACAACGGCAGTGTACTTATTAAATGACTAAATCGTAATTATAAATACTAAACACTCATCCTTACTAGATTTACAAGAATATTTTGAAAAATTTGGTACTCAAAAACCAACAAAACATTGTTGCATATGTAAGAAAGTCTCAAACATCCTGATAAGGTAAAAAGTTCACAAATTGAACAGTGTGTGCATAACCAGCTATGATCAGCGCTGTCATGTTTAATAACCCCAACACCACTCACACATCAATGACCATTACATCGTTTTAGATTTTGGTTTCTCCACATCACATTAACGCAAGGTCACTTTTCATTAACCAGGAGAGAGGACCCATACAGTCGATGAATGCTTACCCTCCAGGACACCCACAGCCAGGAAACGTCCATAAAACAGGTCAACCATCGGGTTCTTCGGCTTCTCTCCCTCTCTGTGTAGAACAAGAGCAAACATGGAGTCACACGGTGCTGGAAATGTTCTGAACTAGAGGAGTCGGTGTCCTTTGGCTGTAGGAGTCACATGAGGACTGTCTTCAGCGGGTATTTAACGGTGCTAATTGAAGTCATACAGGTTAATGTACCACATTAATCATCATTAATGTCTGTTCCAGTGGAATCTGTGGTGCGCTCATACATCATTCTGACTGATATGATAGAGGAACACAGAGATACAGTGAAACGCTTGTGAAAGCATCATCAGATATTGTGGGATGTATATGGTCTTACCTGTCCTCCTCTGCCTTTATCTGAAAAGCGTCCTCTAGCCAGTCCAAGAGTTTATGGGTGAACTCACTCACATCCTGCTGTAACAAACAAACAAAAACATCAATTTAAATCCTGCACAAATGTATTCTTGGTCTCAATTGGACGTAGAAAATAACAATTTTGCCCTTGTCTGTGCTCTCACTAAGTGCAAATGTGGCACCAAAATGTGTCCAAAATAAAAACGGTCACACATACCATATTAATCAAAATATGGTCAGACATCTATGATGCTGGGAGTGTATAAAACAGACTGACCCTTGGCACAGATATTGAGAGCTCAATAAGTGGACCTATTTTTGCATTTTATTTTCCCCTGAAGCCCACTTATGATTCTACTTTTTATATTGCTCCAAAAAAAGTCATGGGCATGGGCATTTTACCCATTCAATGATCTCTGGAATGAAAAACAATTTGTGACCCTACCCTGGACCACAAAGCCAGTCTTAAGTAGCAAGGGTATATTTGTAGAAATAGTCAAAAAAACATTGTATGGGTCAAAATTATCCATTTTTCTTTTGTGCCAAAAATCATTAGGATATTAAGTAAAGATCATGTTCCATTAAGATGTTTTGTAAATTTCTTACCATAAATATATAAAAACTTAATTTTTGATTCGTAATTTGCATTGCTAAGAACTTTTTTTTGTGTGTGTGTATGATCTCTAAAACTCTAAGGTGTACTGTAACTTTAAGACTATATACTGTACTGTATACAACTGACAGAAACTTACCTGCTGAGATTCACTGGACTTAAAGGCATCCTTGAGGATCTCCACGGCCCTGGACGGGTCCACATACTTTCGCTTGGAACCCACCAACAAAGAGAAGAGGTGCCTCAGCTCCTGCATGAAAGGCAGATTCCTGTGCTCCTGTGGGAACGCAAATGGAGACCAAATTAAAATCTTAATAAGTATCAAGGGCATCAAGGTCGTGGGTTTGATTTCTAAGGAGTACATAACTTCTAAAATGTTAGCCAAATGTAAAATGTATCACTGGTTTTGGTGAGTTGTATGTTAACTTAAAGGAGTAGTTAACCCAAAAATGAAAATAAGCTCATTATTTACTCACCCTCCAGGCATCCTAGGTGTATATGACTTCCTTCTTTCAGACAAATCTAATCGGAGTTATATTGAAAATTATCCTGGCATTTCCAAGTCTTAGAATGGCATGGGTGGGTGTTTCTCTTCAACAGAACCTCCAAACAAGTCCAATAAATTACATCAATCCATAATAAAAAGTGCCTCACACGGCTTCGGGGGGTGAATAAAGGCCTCCTGCAGCCAATCAATGCATTTTTGTAAGAAAAATATCCATATTTAAAAAGTAGTAATCACTTTAATCTCACTGTTGTACACGGAAGCTGCTCAGGGGCGGATGACGTACAACATCAGAAGTGACGAATGCGAACTCACCGTGGAGAGATCAAAACAAAACAACAGTCTTGAATTAGAAGTACAAAACGAGGATTTGTAAAGAAAAATGATGGAGGATTTCGTTATAAGCCAAGAGGAGACTGTTTTTCCTTTGCTAAAGTAAGGAAACTTTGCTTCCTTTTGGTTCTGTAAACAAACGTTAGTTTTCACAAGACTCACAGGCGCAACAGTGAGATTAAAGTGATCATTACGTTTTAAATATGGATATTTTTCTTACAAAAATGCATCGATTCGCTACAGTAGGCCTTTATTTACACATAGGAGCCAAGCGAGGCATCATTTTATTATGGATGGATGCACTTTATCGGACTTGTTTTGAACTGATGAAGAGAAACACCACCCATGCCCTTCTAAAGTTTGGCAGGATAATTTTTTATATAACTCTGATTGGATTCATCTGAAAGAAGGAAGTCATAGACACCTAGGATGCCTGGAGGGTGAGTAAATAATGGGCTAATTTTCATTTTTGGGTGAACTATTACTTTAACATTGATATAGGGTATAATGGTGAATAGCTGATGATTAGAGTTGATTAGTTAGGTCTGTCAGCTTTCAAGTAAAGATATCTTTGCCTTACAAACATCTCAATGTCAGACAGGGGTCATAAAACCTCCACCAGATCACACCATCTGGATTTTCTTCTTCAGAGGACACTTTTAATTGATAATAGATTAAAGTCTAGCAAGAGCTTCTCCACTGAGATGAAAAGAACGAGCAATAAAGAGCGAAAAGGATGAATTCAGGGCTCTGTGGTCTTCTATCAGTGGATGAGGTTAAGCTCAGATTAGCGGCCATGTATGCTGACCCTGTTCACAGGCTCAGGGCCCCCAGAGGAACGTACTGAAGAAAGAAATCAGACAGACAGCAGCTAGCCTGCTGAGCCAGACAGGAGCTGATGTGACAGTTTAACAGCTAGAATACAGGGACCTTGAAAAGCACTTCCTCTGCTCCAGCTCCTCTGGTCAGATGGGTGAAAATCAGTACTTGTAACAGTACGATAATGTCACAGCATGCAACGGAGGCTTTCAAACCAGGTCAAGCAAGGTCACAGTTGCTGGAAGTGTGTCTCGGTGAGAAATGGACGCTCTTATGGCATGTGAGCTAAGTATCGGGCGGCAATCTCACCTTCTGATTGCGGGGCAGGTCCTGCATCCGTGCAGGGGGGGAATAATGCAACACCAGCCTCTGGAACTCCAGGAGGTTAAACAGAGACTGAAATATATAGATAAAAAGATTAATATCAGTATTTGAGAACAGAGTGTACCAGCTCTAATGTCAACACAACCTTGTGACTATACGTAAGCCAAAATAAAAAGGCTGCATTTGGCATTTTTTTCACACTTAGTTGAAGTGTCACTAGAGTTTCACTGTGTAAATGACTGACGGATTGTTTTTGGTGACAGATTCACACATTTAGTGTCTCCTCGTCCAGATCTATAAATCCACAGAGCTCTGAGCGCCAGAGCGGCTGTGGTTCTTACATGAGCGGGGGCTTCTTCAGGCGTCAGGTTACACACAGGAGGTAAACAGCATGTGACGGTAGTCAGCGATCATTACTCAGCTATCAACATGGTTCATGTTCTGACATCGTAAAACAGACACAAACAATCAGGCCTCAGTAGGACCTGAGGTCACATTCAAAGTTGTTTTAAAAGGCAATATATGAGGGCAATATTAATGCTGTTTGGCAATAGTAAATATCCTACAATTATGCTCATAAGCAATATTACATGTAATAACAAATTATTTATTTAAATATTTTTACTATTTAAAATAACAAAATTTTCAGCATCATTCCTCCAGTCTGCTAGAGATAAATTCTTCTAATATGCTCATTTGCTTTTCAATAAACATTTTTATTATATTATTATTATTATTATTATAGATATTTAAAACAGTTGAGTACATTTTTTAAAGATTCTCTGATGAATAGAAAGATCCAAAGATCCGCATTTATCTGAAATAAAAAGCTTTTGTAACATTATACACTATATCAATCAAAAGTTTGGAGTTTTTGTTAGTTTTTTGGGGAAAGAAATTATAGTAATACTTTTATTTAGCAAGGATGCTTTAAATTGATCAAAAGTGATGATAAAAACAATTACAATGTCACAAGATTTCCATTTCAGATAAATGCTGTTCTTCTGAACTTTCTATTCATTAAGGAAACCTAAAAAAAATTCTACTTAGCTGTTTTCAACATAGTATTAATAAAAAAAAAAAATTGAGCAGCAAATCAGAATATTATAAAGATTAATATTTTGCTAAATTATTACATCTCAAAATAACAAAGTAATCCCTGTGATGGCAAAGTTGAATTTTCAGCATCATTACTCCAGTCTTCAGTGTCACATGATTCTTAAGAAATCATTCTAATATGCTGATTTGCTGCTTAAGAAACATTTTTTCTTCATTTCTTTCTTTTTATTCTTTAAAGAACAAAAAGTTGAAGGTAATATTGAACCTTTTTGTAACATAAATGTCTTTACTGTCACTTTTGATCATTTTAATGTATCCTTGCTGAATACAGTTTTAATTTATTTAAAATTATTTGACCAAGAGTGTATATTTATTTTATAGTTTCTTGGCATATTTCATCTACTTCAGTACTCCAAACATGCTTCAGCACCACCTAGATACACATATTCCATTCTTTTCCAAAATTAAACATACTGATGCAATTACCAGCAGTATCTCTGAATTAATAACTACAATAAAAAGCCACCCGACTTCATTAAGATCTGCAACACATGTGGGACTACCATAATCAAATTGTCTGCAGCATTATCAAATCAAGTAAAACACAATTAAAATTAATTCATTAAACTGTCGTTTGTTGTTTTCGGTTCATTAAATAGCAAAATGTGCTTCTAATTGTAAAGCAATCACAGTGGCTGACACTGACCTGTATAACTGCGCTGAACCAGCACGTGTTCCCCACGTTCTTCAGCCCTACGGGACAGTTCTCCTGACGCTTCCTGTCGTGAGGGTTGGGCGAATCGCTCCATACTTCTGTGTGTGTGCGCTTCAGGCTAGCCTTGTTCTCAGCAATGCTGGCCTCCAGAACTCTGAAGCACAAAGACACCAACTTATAAAACACCCACATGTAAAACAGTTATGCAATAACTGGTCACGTGGTATGATTTTTGTACTAAAATCTAGAATAATACAAAATATTCAGGTGATACCCCACCTGCTGATAGCCTGCTCTTCATCAGTGATGCCCGTCTCCCTGAAGGCCCTGTTGGACTCCTCCAGACTGAGAGCGATGGCCCGCTGAAGGTCATCTTTATCATCTCCAGTGAGATCAATTACATCTGAAACAATCAATGTTAGAAATGTATTGGTGGAAATACTTTACAAAGACTGTGAAAATCATAAAATCATGTCTCAATGACGTACAGGAGCCACTGAGCATAAAAGATGTTTACATATAGTCCACAAGTTTACATCCCTTGATTTCTTAATACTGTGATGTTACCTCAATGATCCATAGTTGTGTTTTTTTGTTAATTATAGTTGTTCATAATTCCCTTGTTTGTCCTGAACAGTTAAACTGCCAACTGTTCTACAGAAAAATCCTTCAGGTCCCACAATTTTTTTGGTTTTCCAGCATTTTTGTGTATTTGAACCCTTTCCAACAATCCATCCAACGATCCATCTGTTCACATTGACTACAACTGAGGGTCTCATATGCAACTATTACAGAAGGTTCAAACACTCACATCTTTATTTTGTTCAAAAGTTTACACCCTCGGCTCTTAATGTATTGTGTTTCCTTCTGGAGCATCAGTGAGCATTTGAACCTTCTGTAATAGTTGCATATGAGTCCCTCAGTTGTCATCAATGTGAAAAGATGGATCTCAAAATCATACAGTCTTTGTTGGAAAGGGTTCAAATGTACAAAAATGCTGGAAAACCAAATAATTTATGGGACCTGAAGGGTTTTTCTGAAGAACAGCCAGAAGTTTGTTTGTTCAGGACAAACAAGGGACTCATGAACAACTATCACTAAACAAAAAACACAGCTGTGGATCATTCAGGAAACAACACAGTATTAAGAATCAAGGGTATGTAAACTTTTGAACAGGGTAATTGGTAACACTTTACAATAAGGTTCATTAGTTAAAATTAGTTAACCACATTAGTTAACATGAACTAATAATGAACTGCACTTATACAGCATTTATTAATCTTTGTTAATGTTAATTTCATTTACTAATACATTATTAAAATTTTGTTAACATTAGTTAATGGAGTGTGAACTAACATGAACAAACAATGAACAACTGTATTTCTGTTAACTAATGTTAATATAGATTAGTAAATACAGTAACAAATGTATTGCTCATGGTTAGTTCATGTTAGTTAATACATTAACTAATGTTTAACTAATGAACCTTATTGTAAAGCGTTACCGGGTAATTTTTATAAATTCAACTATTATTTTTTCTTGTGGACTATATGTAAACATTTTATCTGAAATACCTTATTCAGGTCAGTACTAAATAAGCAATAACATGTATTTTGTATGACCCCTCTTATTTGGGTAAAATAATTAACATTTTGCAGATTCAGAAAGGGGGTGTAAACTTCTGACCTCAACCGTATATGCCCTTTTCATGTAAATGCATATTACCTGGTTGCTAAAATTTACAAAACAGCTTTGTCTTCTTATTTAAATGTATTAGTATTTGAGAGTTTAGAGAGGCATCAGCTTTCCAGCAAGTTAGCGTGGCTTCAGCGCAGACAGCGGACACGCCCCCAGCATTTAAAAGTAGACAATACGTATAACTTAATTTATTTACTTTGGCAGTTTTTTATCATTCAAATTTGGCTGGGTGGTTAATAACATTTTTCTGTGGTGTGACAACCTCAGAACACATATTTAATAATGCTTACATTGCTTTAGACGCATGTCAAGAGCTCAAATAAAAACATGAGGCAGCATGCCAAACTGACATTTCCTCTGTAAGCATTTTCTCAGCGGTAGGACAAGAGATTGTTTCATCATCATTTGAAGCAAGCTGGGAGGAGTGGCGGGCTGGGTTTTTAAAGGTCTGGCTCTCTAAGATGATGTGCATGTATTTATAAGAGAGCTGCCAGAACTCCCACTGCTACGAGTTGCATGATGTCTCATTTCGATATCTCTTTCCTTTCAGCAGGGTGTGTGGAATAATTATTAATTCTCTGGTCTGACACAGCAGTGCTAATTTACTCCTGCAGTTTAGAAGTTAATGAATCAATCCTAAAATCCCACTTCTTAAGATTGAAATCCAAGGCAGAAAGCATTTACAGCTGGTTCTTCACTCAGCTTTCATTTGCGTCATGGCATTGCAGTGTAACCTTCCCCTGGATTCTGGCCAATCATTGTTCTGAGATTTAAATACGTACTTGTGTCAGCCTGGCTGCCCACACTGATGTATCTATCATTGGTGATTTGGGCCGTCTGGTAATAGGTGGCTTCATCTTGCTGCGGGACCTTGGCGTTCTTCTCGGTGAGAAAGGCCACTGCCTCGGCTAGGTCACCATTACTGACCTGGAGACAAATGCAGATGTTGAAACACCAAAATGTGACCCAGGACCACAAAACCAGTCAGTAGGGTCAATTTTTTTTAAATTGAGATGTATACATCATCTGAAAGCTGAACAAATATGCTTTCCATTAATGTATGGTTTAACTATTTGAAAATCTGTTATCTGAGGGTGCAACAAAATCTAAATATTGAGGAAATCGCCTTTAAAGTTGTCTAACTTAAGTTTTTAGCAATGCATATTACTAATCAAAAAATATTTATGGTAGTAAATGTATCTTTATGAAACATGATCTTTACTTAATATCCTAATGATTTTTGAATTTTGACCCATACAATGTATTGTTAGCTATTGCTACAAATATACCTGTACTACTTAAGACTGGTTTTGTGGTCCAGAATCACAAATATCATATTTGCATCTATCAAATCTGTTGGAAATAGAGTATATGAGCCATGCTATACTAGTTAATGAAACAGATAGTTCACCTGCAGTGCCTGCTGTAACAGCTGAACATCTGTAGTTCCAGTAACTTCCCTCAGTTGGTTCAGTAATGTCTGCTGGTGCTGTGAGAAAAACACAAGAGAAACACATTTTAAAACAACAGAAATCGACAAAATAAAACATATTTATTCTTAGTGGTGACAAGGCATCCTGTCTATACTGCTCCACATTAAAGGATATGTATTTGGACATGCTTATTTTCTCTTTTTTACATTAAGACTACATTACATTAGTATATTCATAATAAACCTCTGAAAGAATATCCATTTTCACACAGTATGATTTAATGTTGTTATGCTTAAATGTAATTTTAAGTGCTTTTTTTTATTTAGACAATATTGTATAGAATTTCAATATCAAACATTAGGGGTCTGGATAAATATCGATGCCAAAATTAAGCATTTTCATGGCTATTGGTATCGGTCATTTTCAACACATATTCTTTGTTTTTTCAGCAATGACTGTGATTTTGAGAACCATCTTTTCACACTGAGAACAACTGAGGCACTCATATGCAATGATTACAGAATGCTCAAACACTCACTGATGCTCCAGAAAGAAAAACGATGCATTAAGAGCCGGGGGGTGTAAACTTTTGAACACAATGAAGATGTGCACATTTTTCTTATTTTGCCTAGATGTCATTTCTTTAAATTTAGTACTGGCCTTCAGAAGCTACAGAGGATACTTACATGTTTACCAGAAGACAAAATAAGTTAAATTTACTATGACTTTCAAAATTGAAAAGTTTTCACCCCCTAGCTCTTAATGCATTGTGTTTCCTTCCGAAGCATCAGTGAGCGTTTGAACCTTCTGTAATAGTTGTAAATAAGTCCCTCAGATGGATCTCAAAATCATTGCTGGAAAGGCTTCAAATACACAAAAATACTAAAAAAAACAAACAAAGAATTTGTGGGACCTGAAGGATTTTTCTGAAAAACAGCGGGCAGTTTAACTGTTCAGGACAAACAAGGGACAAGAAACAAGTGTATGTAAACTTTTGAACACGACCATTTTTATAAGTTCAACTATTCTTTTCTCTTGTGGACTATATGTAAACATCTTTTATGTAAAATATATTATTCAGGTCATATTATTCAAAATAATTCTGCAAGGTGTATGTAAACTTTTGACCTCAACTATATCGGTCAACCCCTATTAAACAGATAAGTTAACAGTGGTAACATGAAAATATTAAAGTTCAAAGTTTACGATCTTTGTGTTATCAAACCCTGTAAACAAATATGATATCCATTAGCACACATGTTTATTCTCAAATGTACCCACCCCAAATGTCATATTACAAAAGCAAACCGCATTGGTCATATTACATGTTTCTTCGTGTCTAAGTGGGCGATTTTGGCAGAATAAGCCTCCGTTGAACGTCTGGCCCTGCAAGACCAAGATCTGACTGGTTGCTGTCACCAGCACCACTCAGGAACAAACAAAACAAAACCTCACACCTCTGGCTGGGAAACACAGAGTACTGTCCCTTTATATCAATCCTGGCTGCGATCAGGAACGGCATGAGTCAAACACAAACTGTGCCAGGCTGAAGAGGGAGGAACAGCACTCCTCCCTAGACTGAAACGCAGTATGACTGATGTGTTTCTACTCGTCTAACCACTACTTTGCACTCTACCGAATCCTTTACAAATGCTCTCCTGCTTGCTTCATAAGTATGAGTTGATATCATTACATAAACTAAGGGCCAGAGGCTAACGGATGCAGCACTGACCTTTTAATGTACTGCATGACTTTACGTTCAAGATATGACATGTAACGTGTGGAGCGAGCACGTCCCAACCCTCTAAAGGTGGCACACCCCTCCTTAAGATGGGCTAAGTAACACGCATTTCTCAACAGTAACATGATAAAGCAACACAAGCTCATAGCCAAATCAGGGCTGCTGAAACTTACAGCCCGTTCACTTTTAGTTTGCGCAAAATGCTTAGTTTTATATTCCCCAACACCTGCTGTAACTCATTTAGTCTCATTAAGATCACTTCTTCAGTTACTGCATAATACTCTTCATAAATCATCTGCCTATTCAACTAACTAGATCATTATACTATTAAAAGCCTAAGCAACCCCTCAGCACTTAAGAGGTATTATGTTAAACAACAACTACAAAAAACACCTCAATCTACAAACCCTACTTTTTACAAACAAATTAAATAATACAACATAAAACAGATACATCAAGAGTCTATATACAAACATATGTGACCCTGGACCACAAATCCAGTCGTAAGTAGCACAGGTTTATTCGTAGCAGTAGCCAACGATACGTTGTATGGGTCAAAATGATCAATTTCTCTTTTATGCCAAAAATCATTAGGATATTAAGTAAAGATCATGTTCCATAAAGATATTTAGTACATTTTCTACTGTAAACCTACTTTTTTTTTACTTTATTTGGACAACTTTAAAGGCGATTTTCTCCATATTTAGATTTCTTTGCACCCTTTGATTCCAGATTTTCAAACAGTTGTATCTCAGCCAAATATTGTTGTATTCTAACAAATAGGATTCTTTTAGATGATGTATAAATCTCAATTTTAAAAAAAATTGACTATTATGACTGGTTTTGTGGTCCAAGGTCACATATGATGTTTACATGTAATCTTTCGAAATAACATAAATCCACAAAAGAGAAAAAATAAACAAAATAAAAACGTTTAAAAATAGATTACATTTAAATCAAAGAAGAAAAAAGTCCTAACGTTTATAAACAAATGAAACAAACTAACAAGACTAGTGTTTATGTACTAATAAAACTGAAAAAATAACGTCACTTTACAAACAGATGAAATTGAAACCGACATAACCACAAACCAAGACAAGACGTAAAGTAAAAAAAAAAAAAAAACAAAGAAGATAAAATAAACAGACAAAAAACCAAATACATGGTTCAAATCAACAAGAAACGCCTAATGTTTACAAACAAAAAGACCAAAGTATGAATACATTTTATGAAGCAGCAGTGTGGCTGTCAAAACATAAACAAACCCGCTATACCAAACATAAACTCGTCGTGAGGTATCATTACACTTCTGAACACTCAAACAGAGACTTTGCGAGGTATTTACTGAGATTTAAGAGAGTTTTGAAGGGGAAGTTCAGTAGCTTTAGCTCTGTTAGCACAAACGCGACTGTAAACGTTTAGTTTAGCGGGCGTATGCTGTTTTATGTATAACAGTTAGTTGTTTATTGTCTTAAACGTTTTAAGTGTTTTAAAACGCATACGTGTGTAAACACAAATACTCAAGTAAATAAAAGCAAACACAGAAACGTGAGGCGCGGCTAACGTGATGCTAACACTAGGCCTCAGCAATCAAACTGAACCACTGGAACTTTCAACGCGCCCATAAACCCTCCTTATGACAGCAAACGAACCGAGCCGACACGAACCGAACTGGACCGAACTGGACCGAACCGGGTCTGTGTGTTCGGACGGTGAGCGCGCCTTACCTTCTGAGAGTGCTGCTGCAGGACATTCTGCTCCACGGTCATGGCCGGTTCCGATCCAGACGAAATGGACTCAGGTTCTCGGGTAAAAGCGGAGCATACAGGAATTAGAGGAGTTTAATGTGGGAGAGATTAAAAAAAGAACAACCCTGTACTCATCCGCGCTGCAACGGCGCCATGACGAAGTCGAACAGTACAAACACATCTGACATCTCTGACATCCATTAGCTGGGTCTGAATCACACGCGCGCGCGCCTACGTCATAGCGATGGAGTAAACACACCCCTATACGCACACATTGAAACAGTATAAACAAAACAACACACTCATAAAGCAATAAAGACCTGACTAAAAAACGATACTGTTTCCTAAAAACAAAATATAACTGTCTGTACACGAATATATAGGCTACACTGTCACGTTGTATAGGGGTAAGTTGTCACAATGGAAACAATGGGATAGGCTGTTTTGTAAAGCGATTATGAAACACAAAATAATTCACAGAGCTGTGAAGAGTTAATATACAAAAATAACAAAACATTGCCGTTGGCCAACAAACATCAAGCTATAATTATTAAATTGTAGTGAACTGGAATGTTTTTGAAACAATTATTACATGTGACAACTTGCCCCAGGTAAACACCGCTGCATAACAGCCCAAAGTCAGCTGACTTGAGTTTTGTAACATTCATGAAACGAAACTGAAAGTTTTTCAAACAGGAGAAACCGTGTGTTTCTGTTTCTGTTTATTGAAATTGTAAGTATGACACTTCACAGACTGACTATCAAAACTGATGCATATTGGTCCTTTATGAATATTAAACAAAAGTGTAATATATAGCCCTATTATCAGTCAAAAGTCTTTGAACAGAACAGTGTTTTTTAAGAAGTCTCTTCTGCTCACCAAGCCTGCATTTATTTGATCCAAAGTACAGCAAAACAGTAAAATCTTAAAATATTTTTATTATTTAAAATTACTGTTTTTTATTTGAATATATTTTAAAATTATATTTTTTCCTGTGATCAAAGCTACTTTTTCAACATTATTACTCCAGTCTTCAGAGTCATTCCTGATACTTCAGAAATAATTTTAATATGCTGTTTTGCTGTTCTAGAAACATTTTTATTATCAATATTATTATCAATATTTCAAACAGCAATACATTTTTTCAGGATTCTTTGATGGATAGAAAGATCCTAAAATCTGAAATAAAAGGCTTTTGTAACATTATACTCTGTACCAATCAAAAGATTGGAGTCAGTATTTTTTTGGAAAGAAATTATAGAAATTAATACTTTTAAGCAAGGATGCTTTAAATTGATCAAAAGTAACGATAAAGTATTTTATAATGTTAATGTTATTTCAGATAAATGCTGTTCTTCCAAACTGTTTTTTCATCAAAGAAACCTGATAAAATTATATTCAGCTGTTTTTAACATAATAATATAATAAATGTTTTTTTTTTTTGAGCAGCCAATCAGAATATTAGAACAATTTCTGAATGATCGTGTGAATGCTAAAAAATCAGCTTTGAAATCTCAGGAATAAATTACATTTTAAAATATATTCAAATAGCAAACAGTTATTTTAAATAGTAAAAATGTTTCATAATTTTACTGTTTTTGCTGTTCATTGGATCAAATAAATGCAGGCTTGGTGAGCAGAGGAGAAATAAATCTTACTGTTCAAAAACGTTTGACTGGAAATGTATATTTTAACTTATTAGTATTTATAATTTTTAAAGTGTATGACCCTTCACAGACTATTAATATTAAGTTAATTACATAGTGTGCAGTCTGACAAATGCATCTTAATATTGATTCATATTGGTGTTTATAAATATTAAATAGCCATGTGTTTATTAATAGCATGTCGAAATTCAAGAAAGACAGAACTCCGTGTTCTGCCAGCAGATGGCGCTCATGTACATGTTTTCAGTCAATGTAACGTTGCATAAGCATTGACCCAGGCAGCAGAGTAAAGGCCAAGAGGACTCAAAAGTCCTTAATTAGAGGTTGGGATGTTTGCACTGCTTTTAGACCTGGTTTAATAAAAGTTATGAACTTATTTTAGGAGTAAGAGAAACACAAAGCACCAAACAGGTAAACAAAAACATAAATGAGAACAAGACCTAGATGTCTGAATGTGTCATTTTGTAGCCCTGTTCCTGGTATAAATATGGAGTTTGGTCTCTCATGATCCTTACGGTGTGTCATATTTCACTACAGTAATAATCTGAGGAGTATCAAAACTGTTTCCTGTACAATAATTAAGCACAGCTTTCTCTGATTATATAAGACAGCATGATTTATTTACAGATCAGAGGTCTCTAAAATCTAAGCATGTAATGTGAGTTCAGGTTACTTGCATTCTGTAAGGTTAAAAAAATAACACTCATAGTAAGTAGACTCTCACAGTGATGAATTCATGTTTTTAATCAAACTATATCAGATAAATCTGACCTCCACCTCTGTATCAACTCTCAGCTCTCTTAACATTTATATGAAGCCTAATTCAAGGTTTCACGGGTCAGTCTGGGGAATTTCCTTAACTCTGAGATCTTTGGCAATATTCTGTAGAAATGCGTTAGTTACGGCGGTCACTCTCTAACCTTTGCCCTCAGAACCAATAGTTCTAATCTCAATCTGGCCTCAGTGAGATTGCTTGACATTAAAGCACCCTTTCACATTTAAAAGTGATTTGTGGAAAGTTTGCAAGTCCATGACCCATGAAGTTGAATTTGAGCTGGTCATACATAGAACATCTTTAAAGAAAAACAAAAGTTTTCTTAGAATTCTGAAAAACCACACACATGGATAGATTGAAGAATCTATCATGGAAAGAGAACGCATTTTAGTTTGAATGCGTGAAACTGGTAATTAAAACATGTTTGAGTGCACTTGCATATTCAAGGTTTTCTTATATCATGAACAAAACTTCAAAGGTCACAAGACCCCATCTGTTCCAGCACTGAACATGAAATATCAGTCCATTTATCGTGCCATTAAGCCATGAAACGTTAACTCCAACATAAGTTAAGTGTGAATCAATTTTAAGCTCTTTTATGCTCCGTGGCACGAGGTCAACACACCACCAGTTGCCCGCGATCAACAACAGGGCTCAGTGAGCGCTCTTAATGAAAGGAGAAGTTCTTCTGCCAGCTGTCACATTTCTGGTGGCCTTTGAAGAGGGGGCTGCTGGGAAAAGGGAGGGAGGGAGGGGGGGTCACAGCTGCAGGGCAACTGCAGATCAACCACAGTGAGTGAGCTGAAGATGTCAGAGAGAGAGACAAAGGTCACAACCCCTGAGGCTCTGGCACAGACTTCAAGAAGCTCACCTTCACCAGCATCTAGCACAGGGGAGAGGGTGAAACAATGGAAACAAAGAATATCTCCAGCACACAGCACTGATTAAAGAAAGAAGCCAGACGAAGACACGTGTTAGAGTGATTTTACCGCAGTTAATAGGTGTTTGAGTTTATACAGAGAAATCCCTTTAGATGGGGGAAAAATAAAGATTTTCACAATGTACCTTGTTTCAAGCAGTTTCTTGTTCAAGAAATAATGACAGTAATCGGAACAATCAGGTTGTGCCGCATTCAGAATTCAATTGAAAATGACTTTTACATTGCAATTCAGATTTTGAATTTGAACCGAGGTAGCAAACAGGGTACAAAATTGTAAGGAAGCAGAATTTAAATAAATCGAATTTAGAGAGCTTCACACACCAGTAACTAACTAAAAAAAGGAAAGTTGGAATGTTTGCTTATTTAAAAGTTTTGAGGAAATAAGAAGTTTTAGAATCCTTGAATTTCTAAAGTTTTCAGACTTCTAGACAAAGAAAACAATAGATAGATAGATATTGAACAACTGAACAACAGATAGATACAACAGAACAATCTGCATTTCATTGGATAGCACTGGATTTACTGGAGTGTGCAGTGAAGGTGTCAGCCATTCTAATATATTTCACTGGATATCATGAATGATATAAATAGGATATTGAAATGGCTATTGTGACATCATCTTTGCGCACTCCATTACATCCAATGGTATCCAGTGAAGTGCAGTTATGTTGTTACAACAGCTATTCTGATATCACTTTGCACTTTAATCCTTGCATTTCACTGAATACCACTGGATTCACTGAAGTGTGCAGTGAAATGTAGAGATCAAGTGAACTGTGATGTCAGACTAGATAGCAGAATAACAGCCATTCCGATACCATATTTATATTATGCCTATGATATCCAGTGAAACATGATATCAGAATGGCTGTTGTGACACCATCACTGTACACTCTAGTGAATCCAGTGAAATGCAGTAATTATATTTGTGACCATCCCACATATAGTTTGGGTCACAAATTAAAAGATTTGTATATATTTTACTTTTGTGTATTTCTATTTATATGTGTATATAAGTTGTATTTAAATTACTTAAAAGCATGTATAATGAGTTTGCACTGAACAATTCAGCTGCATCTTCTGAATTCTGAGTGGCAGTTGAGAGAGTTGGGTTACCGCGGCGACTGCAGCGCATCCTCAGACAACAAAGAGGATGCGTGAAAGTAACAACCTAACATTTGTCTCTCTCTTATTTACTGATAAGGTTAGTTAAATTTATTAAATATCTTATCAAACTGTAATTCACATGCTTTAAAGTACATATCATTTGTTTCAACTGTTTATTTTATTAATAATTTTAAGATGTCTATGTCATAAAGAAATTTGTTCATGTATTCAACTGAGTGATTTATGCGTATTACTTACTGTAACTACTTACCTGAGTTGTCTATCTGACATACTAATGTTAATTCAGCCTGTTTGTATAAGGATTAGAGCATTTCTGTACATATGGTTAAGGTTTCATGTTGTTATTTGTGCATTGATTTATTTATTCAGATGTGATTTGATTCAGTGTCTATTCAGTGTGTGTTAATTATCCTAACATGTTTATGAATCATTTTGAGATTTAAAATGTGTTACTGACTCTAAAATACAAATGTGTATGTGTAATAAAAGACAACAAAGAGGATCTGTGAAAGTAACAACCTAACATTTGTCTCTCTCTTATTTACTGATAAGATAAGACTACTGCTTACAGTCTTCCCGACAGCCAGGGACCTGTAACATATTACAACAGCTATTCTAATATCACATTTTACTTTATCTCTGCATTCACTGGATACTATTGGAATCACTTGAGTGCACTGTGATGATGTCACAACAGTAATTCCAATATCATATTTATATTATAAATATGATATTCAGTGAAATGTGATATCAGAATGGCTGCTGTGACACCACTGCACACTCCAGTGGTATCCAGTGAAATGCAGTGATGATGTCACAACAGCTATTCTGATGTGTTTATATTAGGGGTGGGCATAGATTAATTTTTTTAATCTAGATTAAAATGGCTAATTTGAATTCTGCTGAAGGCATTCAGAATATGTGTGCTACCCAAATAATGACTTAAAGTCTTTGAGAATGGATCATAAAGCTCATAAAGCTGTTCTATGATAATTTGTTGATGAAAATAAATTATGTTCAATTAGATGTACTTGTGTTTACTAACTAACTAACTAACAATGAAATTATTTTTTCTACCTATTAGATTGTTTTTTTTTTTTTACGTCAACACCTACCCAGCCCATTACATGTTACACCGTACTTTTATTTTGACAGGTTGCCGTGAAGTTTCTGTGTCATACAGTATGATATGATGCTAGTTTTCTCAAATGAAACGGTAAAAGTGACACTCACAGCAGTTTGGGAGATTGAGTTTATCTGTTCATGTGAGATGAAAATGCCAAAAATTACCGGGAGCGTCAGTATGCGTGTAGTAAAAGCTCGTCTCCGCAATGCATACATACAGCTAGGCAAACGGAACATACCGGATTCATATTAAAACGGTCTTTTTGCATTTCAGTTTTCACATACACTAGTCCATATCGCGATTTGAATTAAGTGACTGACCAACATTTGATTTATGAATCCAAAAAACGACGAATTTACGTGGCATTTCGCTATAGTAGATTCGGTTTTTATGAATGGAGGACGACGCGACCCCGTCTGTGTTTTGGCGGAGGAGACTTAAACGCGCGACCATATTCTACAGTCTTCGGTATACATCCGCGTTAAACTATCAAGGTGAAAGTCATCATAGCTTGCGTAGTTTAGACCCAGCTCCCAACCCAAATTTGAGAATAGATTAACGGCGATATTTTTTTTATCGCGCGATAAGAGTTTCACGTTAACGCCGATAACGGCCCACCACTAGTTTATTTCATAGCTATGAAATAAAGCTATCTAGTGAAATGTGATATTAGAATGGCTGTTGTGACATCATCACTGCACACTCCAGTGACTCCAGTGAAATGCAGTGACGATGTTACAACATCTATTCTAATAACACATTCCAAAAATGTAGAGATTAAGTGAAAAGTGATATCAGAAAAGTTATGACATCATCACTGCATTTCACTGGATACCACAGGATTTACTGGAGTGTGCAGTGATGTCACAACAGCCGTTTTGATAACACATTTCATTAGATATGATATCAGAATGGCTATTGTGACACCACCACTGCACACTCCAGTGACTCCAGTGGTATCCAGTGAAAGCAGTGATGTTACAACAGCTATTCTGATATCACATTGCATTTTTATCTCTGCATTTCACTGGATACCACTGGATTCACTGGAGTGTGCAGTGATGGTCTCATAAAAGCCATTCTGATATCATATTTCACTGGATATCACAGGGTATGATATAAATACGATATCGGAATGGCTATTTTGACACCACAATCCAGTGGTATCCAGTGAGAGATAAAGTGAAATGTGATATAAAAAAAGCTGTTGTAACATCATCACTGCATTTCACTGGAAACCACTGGATAGTGATGATGTCACAACAGCATTCCAATATCCTATTTTTATCATACCTATGATATCTAGTGAAATGTATCAGAACGGCTGTTTTGACACCACCACTGCACACTCCAGTGACTCCAGTGGTATCCAGTGAAATGCAGTGATGATGCTACAACAGCTATTCTGATATCACATTATACTTTATCACTGCATTTTCAGAACACATTATCAGAATAGTTGTTGTAACATCACTGCATACCACTGAATTTACTGTAATGTGCAGTGATGGTGTCACAACAGCCATTCTAATATCACATTTCAGTGGATATCATAGTGGATGTCACAGGCTATTGTGACATCATCACTGCACACTCCAGTGAATCCAGTGGTATCCAGTGAAAGCAGTGATGATGTTACAACATCTATTTGGATATCACATTTCACTTCATCTTTGCTGGATTGTGATGATATCACAATAGCCATTCCGTTATCATATTTATATCATAATGCAGTGATGATGCTACAACAGCTATTCTGATATCACATTTCACTTTATCGCTATATTTTCAGAACACATTATCAGAATAGGTGTTGTAACATCACCGCATACCACTGAATTCACTGTAATGTACAGTGATGGTGTCACAACAGCCATTCTACACTGTAAAAAACTATTTGTTGAGTCAACTTAAAATACTTTGTTACCTGGCTGCCTTAAAATTTGAAGTTGTCACTAACTAAACTTCAAATTTTAAGTTGAATCAACTCAAATATCTAAGGCAGCCGGGTAACACATTATTTTAAGTTGACTCAACAAATAGTTTTTTAGTTTTTTTACAGTGCAGTATCACATTTCAGTAGATATCACAGGTATGATGTAAATATGACATTAGAATGGCTATTGTGACTTCATCACTGCACACTCTAATGAATCCAGCAGTATCCAGTGAAATGTGATGTGATGATGTTACAACAGCTATTCTGCATCACATTTCACTTCATCTCTGCATTTCACTGGATTCCACTGGATTTACTGCAGATTTCCTCATCAAAGACCAATTTTGTCAGGAAGCCGTGAAAATCACTCCTGCAGATCAGCTCGCAGATGTAATTAAGCACCTGTGAATGAGTGTTTTCTACACCAGCAGCTGTGGACTGCGATGGATTCGGGTTAAACATTGACCCAGAAAGCCGTGCCTCAGCGCAGGAAATACACACAGCGGCTCCAAACCTCCATTTCAACCTGCTGAACCTTGCTGACCCGAGTACTTTGTCTTCCTGGAAGACCAAACCATTTCCTTTGTGTAGCGGGCTGTAGTTAAATTATAAGTAGCTTTCTGGGCCGCCTCCAAACCCCCCGTCCACCGGCACGGTCCAGGATATCAGAGGATGTGAGACAGACAAACGGCCGTTTGTGCACTTTAAACGCTGACCTCGGTTCAAACGTGTGACTTGTGCGTTTGCCCTCTCCTCTGTTTTGAAGCCAAAAGGAAACCGGGGGTTACTGGCAGTTCAAGCATGATAAGCATCTCTGGATGGAGAAGTTCACATGAAGGAAAGGTTATGTGAAGTTGAAGAAAAGAAACCTCATTAGCGGATTAAGGAAGGGGAAAGAAGGCAGACAAAAGCCTCGCCTTCAAAAAGAGCCTGGAAGTGGAAACACGCAGCGAAATCACTATTTCTATTCACTTTACAGCCACCCCTAAATAAGTTTGGCATTTTCGTCACACTTAAAAACAATAAAATATCAAAGCGAACGTTTTTAAGGCTTTATATTTAGTTGAAATTGTATTTTTTTTTATCTTACGAATGCCATGTTGCATGCAATGCAACAACTTTGGCTCAAAATGTTTATTCCGAAGACTGTTTTAAGTGGCCAAAAGGAAGTGCAAAATTGAGATCAATGCGTTTCTCTCACAATGGCTGGACAAGGCACTTTTCAAAATGGAAGCCAACTACCTGTTTTCCCATAATTATGAAACAATGTTTTCCAAATCCTCCTTACCATCTCTTTCCTGCTATTGTTGAAAACTGGCAGTCATGCAAATACCAGTTTGGAAAATCTTTTTATATATTGCGCTCACTTGCGACTTGGAGGCAAAGACAAGGAGGCGATTGTCACGACGAATGCCGGTAGTTCAAATGTTAAGTGTTGGTTAACCTGATTCTCACATAGTTGCTTGGAGATGCTCATAATAAAAAGCTTGTTTTCAACAGGTTCACTCATGTTCATCTGAAAACCGACAAATGTCAAAGATTAAAATTTTACCTCTGGCCTCATGCAAGGTTACGGTACGGTTATTTATTAAAAAGTTTTGTAACCTTGCATATGTAAACACGGTAAAAGATGACAAACCCTCATTCACTTCTGTGCATTTCAATATTTTATTACGCTATCAGTGCAAATAAACACCAAAGACAGAACATAAGAAAACCGAAAGGCTCCAGTCATCACAGGAGTATATAAAAACAAGGTTGTTTTTTTTAGTTATTCACAATGCAGAGCTATTGCAGAGTGATTCTAAATTAAACAAAGCAATGTTTTTAGTTTGCTTTTTTAAAACCAAGAACAAACAAAACCATTCAGAAAAAAATATGCACATATTTCCTCAGGTTTGAACAGTCAAGGACTGCATTTGCAGACGATTATGGTTTAAGTACCCATCTCTCCATGATAAAAACATCTATTTTAAGACTTGACATTTCCCCATAACAGAGGGACTCCCCATGCGTGTGCATGCTACAGGCAGCAAAGAGCCTCGGACAGAGCAGTAGATGTGAACAAAGATTATCGTTAGCACAACATAGACATGCAGAAAAGTGTCATCCTCCAGTACCCATATTTACATTATTACAGTTTTCTTATGTACAATGCAAGACGTTAAAAACTATTTTTTTTTTGTCTTGAACCATACAAAATAGTCATCTTGAAAGCAGTATTTACATAAATGTATCTAATCATTGTCAAAACGTATGAATCGTACAGAGAATGTGGAATAAAATCGATTTTTTTTTGTTTGTTGTGGTTGGATAATGTTTAAGACTTAAGTGATGGGCCTTTAGCTGAAACACAAAAAGAAAAATGCAAAGAAAAGTGAACATAAAAACAAACAAAACAAAAAAAAAATCCATTCTCACAGTAGAGCGTCTGATTCACACAGTATCCTGAAACATCCATAAATATCATAATTACCCATCACGGCTTTGGTGGATAAACTATCTCTCTGAATATTCAAACTCTTGTCGACAACGTAAATGCATGAATGCTACATACAGGATATTTAGATATAAGATACAAAACAACAAATGATACAAAATTGTAAAAAGATACATTTCATTAGCTAAAAATATGACACTCAGGTTCGTTCATTTTTTTTTTAGACGTCATGCCATTATCACCACATAACAGCTATAGTTTCATTCCTGATGAAAAATAAAGCACTGTAAATCTAAGCTACGATTATAGAACATTCCAGTAAGTGTTGTTGCCTTGCGATCACATGTGAAATCCTCTTGACCTCAGCTAGCTTTGCAAGAAAGATACCTGATGGATTACACTGACGTTCCTCTAAATTCTGCCGTAAGAAAATATACTTTATAACCGGATGCCACGAATCCAATATTGTGCTTAGACTGTACAATTTTCTTTGCCTCGATAAAACAGAAAGGGTCCTGATTTGGCTGTAGATAAATATAGTGTGAAATTAGCAGTAACGTTTCTGGATTCATCAATAATACACATAATAGGATGTACTTCAGTTGTGGGAAAAGGAAAAAGCTTTTTGTCGTGGACATTTTACATTGTGCTGGACAAAGAAGTTAGCTTAGCATACTTACATACAAAAAAAAAATCATGACATCAATAAAAATAACAAATGAATCAAATGTACAAATGAAATCAGTGGCGAAAAGCCAATGGTTTTAACTGAATTTATTCAGTTTCTGTTTTAGAATGAAAATTAATAAACAAATCTTATAGACAAATGACCATACACACAGTTCTTCAGCTCCACTGTCTTTGGCAGTTCATATCTACCATTTTTTCACAGAGCCGTTTAGGCTCTCTTCTCTCTAGCTGTGAGTCTGTCTGTGGACCGGAGAGTCATAGTGCTCATAGTCAATGCACGGCTCCACTTTTGCACCCATGATACAGTGGGTCGGCTGCGCCTGGTCCCGGAGCTCAGGTCTAAGCTGACCGTTTCCCCGCTGTAGCATGTAGTAAAGAATCGGATTAGACCTGGTTAAAGGAGGTGAGTCTGGACTGGATCTCTCTTCTCTACTAAAAGTTTCTCTAGGAGACCCCTCGAGTTCTTTTATGACAGGTTTAGGACTGGTTTTGGGAGAGTTCCTAGGCCAAACTAGCGACCCCCCAGTGGTATCAACAGGTGTACGCAGCACTGTATTAGGATTTGTATTGAAAGAATAGGGGTACCATGGTAGGTTCGACAACTCCTGAGGAAAACCAGACTGGGTTATGCTCCCATTGGATGCACAGTTTGCCTGAGGGATGAAGGGACTTGGGGTTCCTCTGGGTTGGGATAGCTCTTTCAGACAGTTTTCTGAAAGGAGGAGTTGTTTCAGAACATTGAAGCCTTGGCTTTCTCTGGAGAGAGGTGTTTTGCTCCTAGGACTTGGTACTAACTCCTCTTCTTTTGGTTTTACCATCCCTCTAACGTTGAATTCAGGTGTTCCAGACACCAGATTGTCACTAGTGGTATCTCGAGACGGTTGACAGAGTTCATTACTTAGGCGCTCTGCTAGCTCAATGCACAGTTTTCTTTTTTTAGGAACAGGGCTTTGAAAATCCACTGGCTCCTCTTTTACGGTGTCCCTGAGGAGCCTGGTATGAGGGTTTGAATGGTAGGTAGCATTCTGCTGTTTCAGAAGATGGCTGAGAAGTCCAAATTTAGCAGCGGTTTCTGTAGGACAAAGTTCGGGTTTTGTTTCCTGTGCTTCAGTAATAGGTGAGTGTTGTGATGGTCGTCTCTGATGGTACACCCCATCATCGGAGCTATCCGATGAAAAGTTCTCCTCTACCGGTTCGGTTTTGATTTTGAGGTCTGGAGAAGGTCCATTTGAGCTGTCACAGTTGACAAAGCCCCTCTGAGGTTTTTCCAGCCCCTCTCTGTGCCCACTGGTTCTATCCTTCTGGGAAGCCGTTCCCAGCAGAAGCTGCAGTACAGTGCGCTTCTCGAGAAGGTTTTCTATCTGCATTGATGCAGAAGGTGATCGCTCACATTTGTGAGCTGGGAGAGCAGGAGGAGAGCCTCCATCCAGCAGGGAGGCTCTATTCCGCTTGGGTGGAATGACGAGTCGATCCAAGAGGGCCTGAGGCTTGTCCAGCTCAAGTTCTGGACTTTGCCTTCTGCTTGTCGGCTTGTGAGAGTGTAAAGGAGGGGGGGAAGGTGATAAGGTCTTTATACCACTCTGGGCCAGATTCTGTAGTAGCTTGCTGGCACTGAAAGGAGGCTCCGGTATCTTTTCACTTGAGTGAGCTTTAGACTTACACAGATCTAAAGGACTGGACTGGGCTTGAGGTGAGGGGAAGGAATATGAAGGGGAGATCGAACTGAAGGTAGCCGTTTGCCGGTCTAGAGGACTCCGTGTTCTGCTGTCCTCAGGTGTGCCAATTCGTTTCAAGCTGCTGATTATTGTGTCAGGCCGCAAACTAGGATTATCTGAACTCTTGTTTACCTTCTCGTTATTTCTGCGTTCCAGCAGTAACTGCATTAGAGTGACCTTATCATGGGATTTCACGTCTGGGCTGGTATCAAGATCTGTGGCCTCACGGACCTTTGGCACAGAAGGTTCCGGCTTCCATTTGTTTATCAGAGACTCTGTGAGCTTATCTACAGAAGAGCAGACCTCAGATTTTTGGCTAGGCACTCTGCTTTTCATGGAGAGGTCGATGGGGGAACAGCTGGAGAAGCTCTCGGCATCACTGCTGTCTTTGGTCAGGCTGTTATCCTGGCTGGAGTAATCGCTCTCAGAGGAGGCACGGCTCGGGAGGATGCCATAGTCGTCCTCTAGGTGTCCGTTCCTGGTGAGCTGCTGCTGGGAGTTGTGATTGTTCAGAAGTAGAAGCAGCAGGCTGCTGCAGTTTTGCGGTGGCCGACCATGTCTGTCGAAGGGCCGTCTGTCTTTGGGGGGTCTCATGGAGGATGAGGAAATCGAAGGGCTCTTTTTGCCGGAGTTTACCGCTGGTGGGGGGAGTGTTCCGTTTTGAACATTTAAGGAGCTTAGCATGTCTGGGGCAGTTGTTGGCTGCCCCATACTGGGAGGCCTCATATCCTGCGTTTGCTGAGTAGCCATGGCAGCTAGCCTCTCACTGGCTGACCGACTGGTTAATTGTGCTTTTATGGCCTGCTCTCTGGAGTACTGCTGTAGGTGAGCCTCACTGGACAGCAACAGGGCCAGCTGACTGCAGGCGACACTGGGCTTGGGTGAGGGTGCCGGACTGGTCCTAGTCCGTACCATATTGGCAACAGCCTTGAGTCGCTCTGTGCAGGACAAGGATTCAGAGCTAGTGGGCTGGGCAGAGCTTTGAGAAGAATGAGGAGAATCAGAGCTTCGGTTTTGGTTGCTCTGACGAGAGTAAGGCACGGTGTTATGGTTCTGTTGCTTGCTTTTCCTCATGAGGCTTTTCAGGCGACCTGACGCTGTGCCATAACTCTGGTAGGTTTCCTTCTCAGCAGGAGCACTTTCACTGCTGTCCCTGTCGTGCGGTTTGTGGCTTTGAGAAATGTGCTGTGACAAGGCGACGCTCTGCAGCCGGGAGCTGAAGGACTGCAGCAGAGAAGCCAGCAAGGTGCTCTCTCCCTGCTCAGAGCCATCCAGGCCTCCTTCATAGTGCTCTTTTCTCTGTTCGTTCACTTGTTCACCTGCTCGTTTCTGGGTGTTATCTTCACTCCATGCTCCTGAGCGAAGCAGCCTGGCTTTTTTAAGGTGCTGCGAGGCCGCACTAGATGGGCTACCCTTGTCTGGTGAGAGGGAGCCATGGTTGGGAAGCTGAAACACCCTAGTCACCGTGTTGGCATTCTCTTCATGGCTGTGGACTGGTTCTGATCTCTGTGTAGCAGTGGCAGCAGGTCCAGTGGCGACCGGATGCATTAGCAAACCTTCCAGATATGTTAAAGCAGCAGAATCCTGGTGAGTTTCAGGGCCAGACTCCACCCCATGAGTCATGTTCAACAGTAGGATGCCCTGATGTGATGTTTTACAACTAATGAAAATGTCTTAGTAAGATATGTGCCATAAATGATGAGAGCAACTCCAGCAATGCTTTGGATTTTATTCCTTTTCAGTCAAAGAGTTTTACATATGAAAAACAAAAACCCAGCTGGCATCGCTGTGCATTCTATGAGCAAATCCACACTGCTTTAAAACATGTTGAGAGCACAGTCAAAGGAATGAGGAGGTTTCTCTGTCCCGATGAACCGTAAGCTCTATATTTGGGAGATCTTCTGGGAGGAACCAAAGGCTCGGCGTTGTCTGTTTGCTCTTCTGATCTCAGATGTGGCCACACGGGAACCTACAACACAAGAAAAGAAAACACTACATGAGTGACAGGCGTCAACATCCCAGCGTCATCAAAACAAGCACTGTAACTTTCTTTGAAGTTGCTGTCAAAACCAATTATCACAAAAGAACTGATTAAATTCAAGCAAAAGAGAAATTTCAAAGTGAACATAAAACTTGTTTGACAAACTCTTTATAGGGACTCCAGCAAGTGTCAATCAAACTGCTCTGACACTAAGCTGAGATTTCCTTTTCAGGACCTCTCAAATGTTTTCTCTCATATGTAAAAAAGGTTTTAAAATGTCCATTACTTCTCATTTGGCTGATAATTTCTACAAAAATAATCGCTAAAAAAATAAAGTAAAACAAGTTTTTCTTCTTTCTCAGATAGGACAGTCTCCCTGGCATAACAGGATTAAAGAAGTGAATACCCATTCAAAAACGGCTGTCAGCAGCCCTTCACGTTCAGGCCGATAGTGGCTCAGCAGGGCTGGCAGGTGTAGAGGGGCACACATGGCACACCTGTCAGACCGCTCCTCCACAGAGCCACGGCATCAGATAACATGACAGCACCGCTGGCTGCTCGCTCGACGGGTCTGAACCCTGTCAGAACTGCTTCCATAAACACTCCTGACTTCCCACTGTCAGGGCCACCACCACAAAGGTTAATTAATACAGGATTCCAGCTCCCCTAAAGCAGTGCTCAGCTGCCAGAGAACATCTTACCCTCCATGTCTTGGCCCTTCAGCAACGGGGTAACATGTTACAGCGGTTTGCCGAGGAGTTAAGCACAACCTTGAGCTGGGGATGCTGTTACAGTGATTCAACAGCACGCTCACGCCTGGAATATCCTGAATGTGCCGTAGTAACTTAAGATCCTCAAGATGACGTGACAGGAAAATCCTGCGAGAATCAGCACAAGGTCACTCGCATTTAAATTTGATGCAAACTGCATTAAGTTGCAAAGGTCGGGTGCAACAGGTTACGATGGCAAGGAGGAAAACTAATTCATTAACTAATTCAGTCTCAGTTACAGTCACAGCCTGGGCTACTGACCTAAATTTAACAATGAAGAGGACAACCTGCTAGAATGGGGACATGTGACGTCTCACGCTAATCTTAACGGGGCAGATTAAGATTAATTTCCTGCCAAAGGAGGTGCTGCTACCCTACAAATAAAAGTTCAAACTTGGGACAGGCGAAGATAGATAAACAGAGCAATGAAGTAAACACATCATTCAAGACAAATCAATACTGGGTTACAATCGGATCAAGCTAGATTAGATCTGTCCATGAAAACAAAAGGAAGACATTAAGGGATAGTTCAGCCAAAAATAAAAATTCTGTCATCATTTACTCACCCTCATGTTGCTCTAAACCTATATAACTTTCTGAAATCTGACCCTGGACCACAAAGCCAAAAATACATATAGGTCAAAATTATTTTTATTTTGTTTTTATACCAGAAGTCATACGGATATTAATAAAGATCATGCTCCATGAAGATATTTGGTAAATTTCCTACCGTATTTTATAAGTAATATGCATCGCTAAAGAACATCATTTGGACAACTTTAAAGGCGATTTTCTCAATATTTAGATTTTTTGCACCCTTTTAGATTTTTAAATAGCCGTATCTCGGCCAAATATTGTCCTATCCTAACAATACATGCATCACCATACTTCAATGGAAAGCTTATTTATTCAGCAGTGTTGTAGAAATCTACATTTCAATAAATTGACCCCTATGACAGTCAATGGGGTCCAAAACATGAAATCTTTCAACTGAACAATTCCTTTGAAATCCAACAAGTAAGACTGGTGTATGAATACTTATAATGCAAGTCTTATTTCCTAAGAGTCTATTTTGAAAGGAAGTAGGCAAGGAACAGGTCTATGGGTGCGATCTTACAGCATACCCTCCATTCGCCTTTCCCACACATGACCCTTCTGCACAAGAAATACAAAATATGTTTTCTCTCTCCCTCTCTCTCTTTTTCCCTCCATCTCTCTCCCTCCAGCAGTCCGCAAGTGATTATCCATTATCTCTGACAATGTCAAACATTCACACCCAACAGCATTTTAAGTGATTTCACTAGCCAGTGGTGAAGGGAACAGCGGCAGACAGGAAGCTTTATCATGGCAAGGCGTCTTTCTTTGCTCACCCAGACACTATGAGCAGGAAGGTCAAACCATCATCAGTGGCTGAGAGGCAATTTCCCTTGAGGAGCCGGACAAAAAAAAAAAAAAAAAAAATGGCCTTAACTGCGAATGCCGGACTTCTTGATGCAAATGTCAGGGATTTGAGATACAAAGCCAATCCGGCGATGCTCGCATGTGGGGTATGAAATTAATTGGAATTCAACCCGTCCCACAAAGCACCCTAACAAAAAAAAAAAGGTTAATGAATGATCCCCATTATAAGGAACCATAATCCATTTGCGCCATTTAAAATGCATGATTAAAAATAGGGTGAGCCGCGGGAACTGTGCTGCGAGTCAAGGTCAAGTACGCCTGAGTCTCGGTGCACGCAACAGCTGGAGTCCATGCAAAGCGCTCAGTGTTAATAAAAAGTGACAACCCAGTCCTTGCTGCGCGTATCGCTAATATCTGACACCAGACTGGCAGACGCTTCCCCGGCGTTAAAGGTAAGCCAAGGTTAAAGAAATTTTAAAGGAAAGGGAGCCGTGTGAATCGCTTTCCATCATGTTAGTGTAGGCAGCTGGTGTTCAGCCAGGGCTACGGCGTTCACTCTGATACGCAGGACAGAGTTTGTAAATCCAATATGGCTCGAGAAAATTAAATAAGGAGAGCGACTTGCTACCTAAACAAACACGACTGTAAAGTCCACACCAGTGAACTTTTGCTCTTTTGCAGTAAAACACAGCAAATAAACAGCCCCTCCGATGCCACAGAGCTTTGCAAACTGAGTCTGCTATAAATCTAAAACCAAGTCAATCAGAACAAACAAACTGGTGAAAAAGACAAACACAAATGCCCCTTGACAGTGAACTTATTTAAAAGAAACATGACCAGTTAGTAAACACAACAAACTAAACCTTCCTTATAATTTAGTTTTCATATTTAAAAAAAGAAGAAAAGAAAGAAGGGAAAAAAGAAGTAGAAGACAAACAGTAGATTTAGAAATTGTGCTGTTTGGAAAAAAGAGGTAGTAAAAAAAATAAAATAAATAATAATAATAAATAAAATAAAATAAAATAAAATTGTATGGTACATAAATATAATCAAATAAATAAAATCCAATATATATATATATCTCAGGTTACTATTGCCTTCAGCTCATTATAATTCTGCTGGTCAGCTCATAAGGAACTCCAGCACTTCCATATTTATAAACTTAAGCGTAAGTCTAGAAATTACATTCAAAACTGACATTCTATTCATTTCCTTAATCGATTAAGTGCACTTAACTGATGAAAAAACAAAGCACCTGGGTTCCTCCTCTTGGCACATCATTCCAGCTGGCAAAAATGTTGGCAGGACATGCCAACGAAACGCCACCCGAGTACAATTACAGCATCTCATTCACTCTTATCACTGGGGCTGTAGAACTCGCACACACACACACACACACACACACACACACACACACACACACACACACACACACACTGGTTTACATGTTTTATGGGGACATTCCATAGGCGTAATGGTTTTTATACTGTACAAACCGTATTTTCTATCGCCCTAACCCTACCCTACACCTAAACCTAGCCCTCACAGGAGATTGTGCACACTTTTACTTCCTCAAAAAAACTCATTGTGCATGATTTATAAGCCTGTTTCCTCATGGGGACCTGAGAAATGTCCCCACAAGGTCAAAATTTACTGGTATTCCTATCCTTGTGGGGACATTTGGTCCCCACAACGTGATGAATACCAGGTACACACACACACACACACACACACACACACACACCTGCTACTCACAGAAACACTTTGACTCCACTTGCCAACTCCTCCATATCTACTCACCCGCTGTCTCCTTAATCACAACACAGGCAGTTCCAAATCGATCTTACCCTGTTCCTTGCTGCTCCTACTACTAGTAGAACACCACAGATCCTGCTACACCTTTAAGCTTTGAATTGAATTGGCCTTTCCCACAAGAAGATAAATTGGAATTTGAATTGCAAATGATATGAAGTGGAATTTGCCGAATTGCAATTCAAAGAAATGTAACAGGTAATGGCACTCTAGGAAATGAAGTGTTCGTTCATCTTGATGTAGATTTTAGTTTTTTTCTGGGAATGATTTTTTTAAATTCTAACTATACAAATTTAAATTTTAGTTGTAGTTCAAATTTAAATGTCAGTATTAGTTCAAATTCAGATTTTTTTAAATTAGGTTTAATTAAGATTTAGGTCCTAACTTAAATTCAGATTTTAGTTCTACTTCAAATTCATGTTTCAGTCCTAGTTCTAATTCAGATTTCAGAACTAGTTCTAATTTCAGTTCCAACTCAAATTCAGATCAGTTTTACTTCAAATTCAGATTTCAGTTCTACTTCAAATTCAGACTTTAGTTCCAACTCAAATTCAGATTTTAGTTCTACTACAAATTCTGATTTCAGTCCTAATTCAAATTCTGATTTCAGTCCTAGTTCAAATTCAGATTTGTCATGTTTAAATACAGATTTCAGTTGTAGTTAAAATTTAGATTTCAGTTCCAAATCAAATTCAGATTTGTCATGTTTAAATTCAGATTTCAGTTGTAGTTAAAATTCAGATTTCAGTTCCAAATCAAATTCAGATTTTAGTTCTACGTAAAATTCAGATTTCAGTCCTAGTTCTTATTCAGATTTTAGTCTTGATAAAATTCTGATTTCAGATTTACTTCACATTCTGATTTTAGTCCTAGTTTAAATTCAGATATTAGTTCCAACTCAAATTCAGATTTCAGTCTCATTCAAATTCAGATTTCAGTCCTAGCTCAAATTCAGAATAAAAACGTAACAAAACTTACAATTCTGACTTTTTTTTTTCTCAAAATTGCAATTTTACATCTCGCAATTTTGACTTTTTTTCTCAGAATTGTCCTAGTTCAAATTCAGATTTCAGTTTAAATTTTTTAATTCTGATTTCAGTTCTAGTTCAAATCAAATTTCAGTTCTACTTCAAATTCGGATTTCAGTCCTAATTCTTAGTCAAATGTCAGTCCTAGGTCACATTCAGATTTCAGTCCTAGTTCCAATTCAGTTTTCAGTCCTAGTTCAAATTCAGATTTCAGTCCTAGTTCAAATTCAGATTTCAGTCCTGGTTCAAATTCAGATTTCAGTCCTAGTTCAAATTCAGAATAAAAAATCTTCTCAGAATTGAGCGATATAAACTAGCAGTTGCAAGAAAACAGTTCTAAGAAAGTCAGAATTGCGAGATATAAAGTCACAAATACTGAGAAATAAAGTCAAAACTGCATGACAGAAACTCACGATTCTGACTTTTTCCCCTTAGAACTGCGAGTTTACATCTCACATTTGTGACTTTTTTTCTTAGAATTGCCCTAGTTCAAATTCAGATTTCAGTTCAAGTTCAAAGTCAAGTTAGAACACCGTTCTGAATGACATGCAGCTCTGGTGCATTCAGGTTCATTCCTCAGCACTTCACAAGTGTTTAGCACAGATATGAATTTCCATGCTTCTGCAGTCTTACTCCAAAAGGTCACCTAGACAGATGAGTCAATTTAAAGCACACAGAAACGCACAATCTATTCCCCTCCAAGAAAACACCTTTAACAACCGCTAGAAATCTCCACTTCAAGAAAGCCCTCAGGACTACAACAGCAATCTTCACACTTGCTAGAACTACGTAAGACAACAGTGTCCTGACTATAAGCTTTGTTTAATGACGGCTAATGAGAGCAGCCCTCCGTTAAGGAGGCGACGGGAGCACAGACAGAACGGGCGTCTTCGCTGCAGATCTCGGGAGGCTCAGACAGGTGAAGTGTGGTAATCAATTTGCTCTACCGGCAGGACTCCTCAGCAGAATACTAATGAATCTCTCTCCCCACACACACACACTCTCACACATACACAAATAATCCCAGGCTCTCACACATTCACTCAAACACACATTTCAACTCTTTCCTTGGCTGGAGGGAATGAGAAAACAGCTGGGCTGATCACTGCTGCCCTCAAGGCTGTGTGAGAACGTCAGGGTACAGATTACATGGTCGTTCAACTCGACACTTTCAAAACAGCTACGGGGGAAACGAGGTGAAAGTCAAACCTGGAGTACAACTCCAGCTGCACGTCCCCGTTTGAACAAACACACGCACGTGGACACATTTAGAGCCAGGAATATACAAAACAGAAACCAAACACGCACCTGCAGCCACCACACGCAAGTACAGATGCGGCCGAGGTAAACACCAAAGAAACACATGAGCAGTCACCCATATAAACACTCAAGGGGAAAGGTATGTCAGAGGAGAAAACCAATTTATCATAATTTAGGGATGAGATGAAGCTTTAAACCCTACCTCCCAGACTCCCAGAATCTCGATCTGTACACACACACACACACACACAGAACAATGTTTTTAACATAGTTTTATACATTTATGTGTTTTTCCCCCACAATTTATTTATCTGTGTTTTATGAAAGCCCGTTTTTACCACTAAATTAAAATTAGATTGTGAGATAGAAACTCACAATTCTGACTTTTTTTTCTCAGAATTGTGCATTTATATCTTCAAAATCAATTCTAAGTCAGAATTGTGAGATATAAACGCAACTGCAAGAAAAAAAGTCAGAATTGCGAGACAAACTCACAGAATTTTGAGTTTATATCCTGCTATTCTGACTTTATAACTCACAATTGTTAGTTTATATCACACAATTCTGAGGAAAAAAGTCAGAATTGCAAGTTTGTATTAAGCAATTCTGAGGAAAAAAAATTATAATTGCAATGTAAACTCGCAATTGCGAGAAAAAAGTCAGAATTGTGAGACACAAACTCGCATTTGAGAGAAAAAGTCAGAATTCAGAGTTTATATGCCGCTATTCTGACTTTATTACTAGCAATTGTTCATTTATATCACACAATTCCAAGATAAGAAGTTATAATTGCGATGTAAAATTGCAATTGCGAGGAAAAAAATTCAGAATTGTGACAAAGAGTCTTGGAACTTGGAAAGAAACTTCAGAATTCCGAGTTTATATCCACGCTATTCTGACTTTATAACTTACAATTGTGAGTTTATATTATATAATTCTGGGGGGGAAAAAAAATCAGAATTGCGAGTTTGTATTAAGCAATTCTGAGAAAAAAAGTTAGAACTGAGATGTAAACTTGCAATTGCGAGAAGTCTTTTTTATTTTTTTATTCAGTGGTGGAAACAGGCTTCTATAGTATTTACCTTTAAAGTAAAAAGACAATGGAAAATCATAGTTAGGATTAGAAAATGGCCTTAGATTCAAACTTGGTTTGCATTCACACAAGTACTACTATCCAACGTGTCAAAACATCCACTAACTGCTAGGCCACGTCTCTTTTATTGATATGACAGTGAAACGATGTTAGAAAATGACTGGCAGAAGAAAAAACAGGATGTGAAATGTTGACTTGATGTGTTGAGCTGGATTCAAAATCACATCGCCACATAAGCCGTAGGGCTCAACGTGTGAGAGTATGCAACTAACTGCTAGGCCACGGCTAGCCACTGTGCTGTTCGTCCCTTCCGCTCTGCGGTCAACAGGGCAGCGGTACAGTAAAGCCAACAGCACATTTTACATCAGCAGGAATAATTCACTTTTTACACATCGAGTGTCATTAATCGCCTCTAACAAGAGGACACAACCTCACCTTGGCAGTTTCACACACAGCTGGAGAGTAGAAAGAGAAGCTGCACAGGAACACACAGGAAGCTGCCATCCTCTCCGAACTGATGTGTGAAGACAGCCAGGAGCTATAAAACTAGACTGAAAACCTCAAAACGAATGAACTGAAAAAACAGGCTGCCGCAGCGCTGCTGATGTCTGCGCCCTTGACACACTGACACTGTCATGTGACACTCTGTCATCCGCCACCTGGCAGAACCCCACCCTCTCACTTCCTCCTCCTGGTAACCCAACGGCATTGAACTACATCACACCGCCACCCCCCCACCAACGCCAGCGGAAGGTAGAGAGGGTCACCATGTCCTCATCTGTAATCCTCTGCCATTCTTCAGCAGCCCGGCTGGAGGAGGCGGCACCTGCCACAAGGGGAGAATGCCCAATTAGGCAGCTGTCACGCAAGGCAGAGGCTCCAAACTCATCCCTGTCGAACTGGAGAGCAGCTGTGGGTGCCAATTACAGCAAAACATTAACTGCTTCGGTTCCAGGAAAAAGCAAGAGCCCGGGCAACACATGATGTTTGGCGATTCCAGGTTTCCGGCTGCGAAAATTATTATTATTATTTGGTAATATTTCCAGGTTTTTTTATAAAATTAAATGAACAAACAAACAAACAAACAAACAAATAATAAATTAATAAATAAATAAATGTACTAATAAATGTAATTTAATTTTTTTTTTTTTTTTTTTTACAGTTTTGCAAAACTGTATTTTTTTTAGGATTTTCTTTTTTATATAAAATGGTCTGTTTATTTCCAGGTTTAAATAAAAAAATGGTTTTGTAATTTTTTTTTTTTAAATGGTCTGTTTATAAAATGTCAATTTAGTTTTTATTATTTTTTTCCCAAATTTCCCAAAACATTATTTCTATATATTTTATTGTTTTTTGTTACATTAAAAATTGTTTTGTAAAACTGCATTACTCTTTTTTGTAAATTTTTTTTAAATAAAAGAAAAATAATAATTAAATAAACAAACTTTTTTTGCATTTGCCAATTAAGAACGTCTAAATAAGTAATAACTCTGCATTTCTTAGTGTGTTCTGTTTTTTTTTTTTACATTATAAAACGGTTTGGAAAAATTATATTTTTATTTTTTTGTAACTTTGTTTTAAACAAAGTATTTAAAAAAAAAAAATTTTATTACACTTTTTTTGTAAAATGGTCTGTTTATTTCCGGGTTTCAATTTCAGGCAATCCTTATATCAATATTTTTGCATTCATATAATTTCCTCAACTAAGGAAGAAGCAGAACGTCTAAATAAGTAATAATTCTGCATTTCTTAGTGTGGCCAAAACCATACCATAAAAATAGTAAAATTAAATATGCAATTGAACCACAGTTTTGCTTGCACATACATGCTGCGGTTTTAATCGTGATTCAATTATGATATTGTTTAGCACTGTGATGTATTGACTTGTGTATCATAATACATATATTGTAAGGTAGTATGCGGTGCCTAACACTAATGTGGAGGACCGGAGGGCCAAATCATCTTTTCACTTCCTCTCCAACCTTTTTGTGCCAAAAGAGCGAACAGTAATGTAACATTTCCATGTTTAAATCAGATCTTCACAGGCCTGAGGCCTCCATAATCTCCCTACTGTTAATTAAATGACGAGGGAGCGTAGGCGAGCCGAGAGGAGAGAGGGACAAAGCTGCTGGGTCTCCTGCCACAGCAAGACTCGTTAATATTAAAGATTTATGCTCTTCCCCCGCCATCGCTACAGACCTTCCTGCGCGGTGCGTGTCTGTTTGGGTATGTGTGTTTTTAGGACAATGCATTGCAATGCAAACTAGGCAATCGCTTCGGTTTCAGCAGCGTGTCAGGGAGCACGGAAATTGCTGACAAATTTGTTGTGATTGTATAATTTATCATCTCAAAACACTTCTGTTTTGAGTAAGACGGAAACTAATCTGCAACTGCGAAATGAAATGAGCTGGACGCCAGCCGGCGGAAGATTTACGACAAAGAGGATCCGGAATCATGACAGTGGTTATTGATCATTTAGTCTCCATGGTTTCTCCGTTTAATTGAAAAGTCGCAAAATGGTGATAACAGACGCCTGAGGGACAGATTAGATGAGCACCAAAAACTGCTACCTCAAACTGCTTTTTGATAGGCTCTTTTTCCAAGTCAACATCAGGTCAACTGGGTTCACATGCTAAGAAAACTCTACTTTGACTTACTTTCTTCTGTTAAACACCAAAAGAGAAATTTAAAATAATATATGGTGACCCAGGACCACAAAACCAGTCATAAGTGTACATTTTTTGAAATTGAGAATTATACATCGTATGAAAGCTGAATAAATAAGCTTTCCATTGATATATGGTTTGCATGGTTTATATACAATATCTGGCTGAGATACAACTATTTGAACATCTGGAATCTGAGGGTGCAAAAAACAAAAAAAAAAAAAAAATCTAAATACTGAGAAAATCGCCTTTAAAGTTGTTCAAATAAAGTTCATATTACTAATCAAAAATTGAGTTTTGATACATTTACGGCAGGAAATTTAGAAAATATCTTAATGGAACATGACCTTTAATAATATCCTACTGATTTTTGCCATAAAAGAAAAAACAATCATTCTGACCCATACAATGTATTTTTGGGTATTGCTACAAATATACCCGTGCTTCTTAACACTAGTTTTGTGGCCCAGGGTCACATATTGATGCAACTTCAAAATACAAGGATGCTTTCAAACTTCAAAAAGGACAAAAAAAGCATCATAAAAGTAGTTCATACAAGTCTAATGCTGTAATTTTTTAAAGTCCTTTGAAGGACATCTTTGACATCTTTATTTGCGGCATTTACAAACGTCAACAACTGGTGAATGGAGGACGCCGTGATTGGAGCTGTTTTTGTTGCATGTCGTGGGTTTCGTGATAACAGAGATGGAATGTAAAGTGAACAATTTACGCGACTGCAGTATTACATATCATCGAAGCTGAGAAACGAACACAACGTTGCAGACAACAGGTAGCTAAATGCAATTATTGCCGTTTTCCATGTTGGTGGAGTAAATATTTTCACATGGCTTTTTAAAAATGCCAGGTAGCCAGTGTTTTGTATGCATTTGGCCAATCAGCATACACTTATGTCACTCGTAGTTCCTATAGAACAGTTTTAGATGGTTTAGGCTAGAAGGGATACAGCTCTGGCTACTGGGCATGCACACATCAATCTAACGTTATTTTTGTCTGTACAACAATAATACTGTTTTTGTATTATAATAAGGGCTATATCTGTATCCCTGTATCCCTTGTAGCCACAACCATTTTAGACCCTACTCTGAAGTAGGAGCTAATTTAGTTTCCCCAAACAGAGTTCCTAGAACTAAATACATTCCTAGTTCCTGTGGTGAGAACATGCCAAAAAGCGGGAACTTCCACCAATAGTTCTAGGAACTATGAAAAGTTTCCTCAGGTGCAAAAACCCCTATTGAGCCAAATAGTTGAACTTGAGAATCGAATCAGTCCAATTTGCGATTGATTCATTCATAGCAGTTCTGTGAATTGGATCAAATGATCCAAAAGACACAGCTCAAAGAATAATTCATTCAAGAAACAGAGAATTCTACTTCTAAACTCTTACGAACATTACTTGTATTTTGTCAAAAACTTTTGTTCAACTGGCATTCTGTCTGTTTTTCACAAAAAGCAATTGTTTACTTTTGGAAAACCAGAAATAACGAATTAACTTTCCTTTATTAATTTTCTCTTCTGCACACCGAGCCTGCATTTATTTGATCCAAAGTACAGCAATTTTTCCATTTGAATACATTTTAAAATTTAATTTATTCCCGCAATTTCAGGTTTCTTTGATGAATAGAAAGTTCAGAAGAACAGCATTTATCTGAAATAGAAATCCTTTGTAACATTATAAATGTCTCTATCGTCAATTTAAAGCATTCTTGCTAAATAAAAGTATTAATTTCTATAACCCCCCCCCCCCAATTAAAAAAATAAATAAATTATACTGAATTACACTATATAATGTTAGAAAAGCTTTTTATTTCAGAATGAATTCTGATATTTGAATTTTTCTATCTATCAAATACGCATAAAAAAATTACTCAACCGTTTTAAATATTGATAATAATAAAAAAGCAGCATATTAGAATGATTTCTGAAGGATCATGTGACACTGAAGACAGGAGTAATGATGCTGAAAATGTAGATTTTTGATCACAGGAATAAATTACATTTTAAAATATATTCAAATGGAAAACAATTATTTTAAATAGTAAAAATATTTTCAAAATGTTACTGTTTTTGCTGTACTTCATTCAAATAAATGCAGGTTTGGTGAGCAGAAGATACTTCTTTAAAAAGAAAACATTATAAATCTTACTGTTCAAAAACTTTTAACTGGCAGTGTATATATACAGAAAAATATAAATTAATAGAAAGTCATGAAACAAATTCTTTAATTCTTTAAATACTTACATTTTTTTTTACTAAATAATTTTGATTTGACTAAAAGTACACATAAAAATGAATAAATAGATACAAAAAAAAAATCATGAACTATTTTTTTACATGCTCTCCCAACACTAGTAAGATCCTTCTAGTCCAAACTACTCCAACAAACTGCCGTTACGTAAAACGGGAATTTTTCAGTAAGCTTATGTATGACCGCAGGGCACTAGGGCAGTGAGACAGCAGACTTAACGGAGGTTTAACCGTTAATCGCAGCAGATGAAAACGGATGCAGGAGTTAAAAGCGCGAGAGGAAGCGGTTAGCACGGCCGTTTGAATGGCTAAGTTACATTAAAACCTCTCTCACTCCATTTCTGCCCCATTTTCAAACCGCACACACCCTCTTTCCTGGCTGCAGTGGAATATGTGGCACTACAGAGTCGTTTCAAAGCGTCTGAGGATAATCGAAGACAGCCCTTGACTGGCGCCTCAACGCAGCCACAATATCCGTGGACGCAGGAAGACATCGAGGGGTTAACCGGGGTGGGGTGGGGGTAAATGAAGGATTTTACAGTGCCCCCGATTCCCCCTGCTCCCCCCCTTTCCTGTTGTTGCTGAGAGTCACAGGGCGAGCGCATGTGACCTTGAGATGCATCGCTGGCACAGTCAGGGCTGCCTTGCCTGCAGGCGTCCTTGAACTGGATCTGCAAGACAAAAACCTTCACACTGCCAGATAGACATCTCAAATCCACCCCCCCCCCCAACCCCAAATGTCTCTCTCTCTCTCTCTTTTCAATCTGCGTGCCTGTTATCTCCTCCCCAGCGGGGGAGTCTTATCTGAATGCTGGATCTTTAACCTTAACACTGAACTCAGACAGAGGCGGAATTTCAAAATGTCTCACTGGTGTATTTTTAACCTTCTTCCACAGATTGTTTGTCTCCGTTTCAGGGGATTAGATGACTCTCCACAGCATCTGAGACACTAGCCAGGCCGATTCGGAATACAAGGTTTTTTATTTTGCAGAATAACTACTTGAAGTTCCCAACAGCACCTCAACAAAAACTCTTTTGAGTTGACATCCATCACAGCATGAACAAAAACTAGCAGGATGAGCTGGTTTTGGTTTTATCATTTTGAGTTCTGCATGAATGTCTTTGTAAGAAAAGAATTGCGTCCTAGCATGTCCACATCCTCGAAAGGCTTCTTACAGGAATATTCTGGGTTCATTACGGGTTAAGCTCATTTGACAGCATTTGCGGTATAACGCTGATCACAACAAAATCATTCCGACTCAGCCCTTGTTTTATTTCAAGAAAAGTGAGGTTACAGTGAGGCAATGGAAGTGCATGGGGCCTAATTTCTGGTGGACTGAAAACCAGAAACATAAAAATTAAAATGTAATAAAAGCACTTCTAATAATTTGTCTATTAAAACCACTTATTATTTGAGCTGTAAAGCTGTTCTTATCAATTTTATGGTTTTAGGAAATATGTTCTCATGGCAACATAGTTTTAAAATTAAATATAGAATGAACACAAATTCATGTCAACATGCATATTGCCTACGTCTTTATTATTATTATATTATTGAAACAGTGAGTATTTTAATCTTTGTAGATCAACACCTTTCACTTCTGTTGTAAGTGCATCGCTAACCTAGATTTTTGCTTCTTATATTTAAGAAAATGAAGGATGAATCAAATTTAATTTTTTCTAAACGTAAAAATGTTTTTGTTTAAAAAAAAAATTCAAATAGAAGTATTGCCTTAGCAATTAACTGAAATAAAAATGCTCCTTGTAGAAGTACTACTATTACTGAGATAAAAATAAATTAATACTAAATAGAAATATTAAAAACAATAATTAAATAAAATAATCATACTGTAAGTTTTCAGGAGTTAATAAATAGTTTTTTATTAATGAGTCAAATTATGTTTTATTTTAGGGAATTAGCACTGTTATTCTTAACTAAAACTATTAAAATGAATTAACTGAAATAAGTTCTAGATATAAAATGAAAACTAAAATGAAAATAAAAATACTACCATTGTAATTAACCGAAATAAAATACGCTTAAAGTATAAGCATTAATATTACTAAAACTGAGATGAAAGGAAACTAAATAGAAATATAATATTTTTTTAAATTATTACCTTAGTCACTAACTGATATAAAATAATCTTACTGAAAGCTAAAGTACTAAAATGCCCAAAACTGAGATAAAATTAAAGCTAAATAAAAATATTAAAAGAGGATGAGTCAAATTAAATTAAATTAATTATTTTGCAATTAACTGAAATAAAAATACATTTACAGTAGAAGTAATAATATTACTAAAACTGAGATACATATAAATCTTGAATGAAAACTTAAATCAAATTTAGAAACAAAACATATTAAAAAAGGGATGAGTCAAATTTTATTTTATTTTCCATTTTGTTTTATGCAATCAGTTATTCTTAAACTATTTTAGCAGAAATAAAACTGAAATAAAATATAAATATTACATGACTTAAATTAATATAAAAGTATTGCCTTTAAAATTAACGAAAATAAAATACACTTACTGTAGAAGTACTCATATTACTAAAACGGAGATAAAATAAATTAAAACTAAATCTCCGATGAAAGTTTAAATTTAAATTAAATTTAGAAATATTTTACTGTAAGTTGAAGCATTAAAATTACTACAGCTAAAATGTAGATAAAATTAAAGTTAAATAGAAAAAAATAATTTTTTCGGTAATCAGTATTGCTAAAATTACAACTATTGCTACAATTAAAACTTAATCTGAAATAGAAATAAAAAACAAAAACTAATAAAAATAATTAAAATACTTAAACTTTAAATAAAAACTGACAATATAAAATATAAAAAGCTAATTCAAAACAATAAATACTATAATAGTATATAAATTATACTATAATAACACAGGTGGTATTCAACATTATGTAATCAAATCAGCTTAACTTGTTTTAAACTGGGAATTCTAAACCTAAACCAGTTCTGGTGAACATCATGGCTTTGCTGGTCCACCAGCTGGATCTGCATCACTTCGAATCAGTATTATAAAAGTAAAAACAATTAAAAACAAACCATTTTGGACAAACATTCATCTCTAGTGCCTTTCCGAAGAAGACAAATGCCACAAAAAGGCAAGTAATGCAAGAGTTACAGGAGAGCATGAAGCGCCTTTTATCATCATGCAAATGCAGTGCCCTTGGTTGCACAAGGTTCATCACTTTAAACAAATATTTGGACTGTCCTCTGTACATTGACACCGAGGTGGGGGAAGAGGGGAGAAATGTCATGTTTAAACACTAACCCTGCCTCGCATCTAACAGGAACACGCGGGAACGCGCGGATCGTGTCCTTCGCGGGAGACGTTGCCGTGCCGACTGACCTTTCCTGACTGTAATGTTATCGCATGTCATATGTGATCCTGCTGGAAACCATCTGCCATGGACTCCTCTGGCAGCACGCAGGAGTCTGAGACGTCACCGCTCTCCTCACCTTCGCTGGAATTCATCAGATTACCACGGGAACACCCACCTGGCCCTGTTTGGGACACGATCCCTGCGCAACACGATATGCTCAATTAGACCAAAGGTCATTCATGCCAGTGCATCGTTCTGTGGGTTATTAGATCAGACTCAAACTAGGGAAATGAGCAATAGTTCATGAGAGACGTTACAGTGATTATACCACGGTTTAACAGTGCTATGATGAAAAGCAGAGCAGCATGACC